>NW_006159958.1:625150-635801 GCF_000334495.1 Tupaia belangeri chinensis
TATATATACATACATACATATATATATATATGTGTATATATTTTTTTAACTATGTTTTCTTATTTCCATATAGTACATGTTTAATTTTGTGGGCTATAGTATAGTTTTTTTTAAGGCATGCATACAGTGTACATTAATCAAATCAAGGATATACTCATCTTCATCTTCTTTAACATTGAATAATAGATTCTGTTGTACACATTTGTTAATAATTAATGATACATCATCATCTTCCCTTATTTACCTGCATTCTTGATTTACTATAAATTCTCTCATGAACCTCTTCCTCACCCTCTCTCAAGTGGCTCCTAGGATCCACCGTTACTGACTTTACTTCTATGCTTTTGAGTCCTTTGGTTTTCACCATGGAGTACAGGCATTTGGTATATGTTACACAGGGACATTTGGGGGAGGCTGTAAACTATTAAGACTCTCCTTGTTGATTTAGACACAGCGTTATCTAAGACTCCTCTCCATGTGTTACCGGGATTTGACTCAAGAGCCTCAAGGAAAGATTATAGGAAGGGATGGAAGAGATGAAGACGAAAAACAAGAACAGAACAAAGGAAAGTATCTTCCCTACCAGTAGAAAAGATGGGGGCACAGGTGACCTGGATAAGGAAAGGCTGCCTGAGGCAAATGGAGCCCAAGGCTAAAGAGCTTCTAGAGTGGCCTGGCAGCAGAAGGCTCAGAAATTACCAGCAGGAACCATACCCTACCCCAAGGCCTCCCTAAGATATCAGTTAAGCTGGGATTTATAAAAGATCTTGCTCTCCTCCAATTCAGCAAGTGGGAGGGGCATCTGAAATTTGAAGGCAAAATACTATCTCACTATCAATGTGACTTCATTCATACCCACTGGGTGGTAAGGAAGACCTAACACCCCATTTTGGACTTAAGAAACAAAAATAATCACAAGAGTTCCTGTTTAAAAATCCCTACTGGTCCCCTGTACTCTACAGGAAAAGACCTGACTCCTCCATTTGGCATGAAAGGCCTTTTGTGATCCAACAGAGACATCATGTCTTTGCCAGTCTCTGCACCTGTGCCCATGGTACACCCTCTCCAGGAATCTCGACTTCCCTTTCCCCCTCTCTGCTACTTCCTTGACAATACCCACTTAGCTGTTGCAACTCCGCTACTCATTTCTCATCTTCTACCCTCTGCTCCTCAGTTACTCATCTTTTTTGGGGGGCTGTGGGGGCAGTCTCCAAAATGTAGTGTTCAGCCTTCTTGTAGCAACCAGTAGGAAGCCACTCTTTTCATTTTTTTCTCTCACACCCCATTCCCATCTGCTTTCCTTGAGACTCTTGAGCATACAGTGAGGATTCTCAGGTCAGTAGGGTAGATAATGCTATGTCTAAAGCAACGAGAGGGCTCTTATAAAAACCTACATAGATATGTTTTGAAAGCAAGACTTGGAATGCTGTGTGCTAGATGACACAGGTATGGGTGATCCAGGAAGTTAATCTGCCTCATGTGCCTAGAGTGAAATGGACATTCAGTGAATGTTGGTTGAAACCAGACGTTCCACTGGCCTTGACTTCTTGTGCCCCTACAGACGAGATTGGGTCTGCCCTTTCTAGAAAGACTATAACTGGGGACCAGCAGATGGTATAGCGATTACGTCACTGGACTTCCATGTAGTCAACCGTGGTTCGAGTCCCAGACCCAGCGGCTTAAAACTCATGCCAGGCACGTGTGTGTGTGTGTGTGTGTGTGTGCCCAAAATCCTGAGAGGTAAATGGAGGAGAAGGGATTGCAGCATGGCCATTCCCCCAGGGCGTGATTTCTCGCTTTCTGTCTCTCTGTTTCTCTAGGACCATACATCATACCCTGTAGTAAAACGCTCTCTCTAAAAAAAAAAAAAAAAAAAAAAAAAAAAGGAACTGTCAGAATTTCCCTAAATCATTCATGGGAAAATTCTCTTTAGCATAAAAACTAGTTTCTGTTCTGTTTTGTTTGCTCATTTGTTTTATTGCCAGAGGGCATGTGTGCTCTCCAGAGAGAGATAAAGACAGGCCAGAGGAAAGCTCCCTAGTGGGATGTGGAGGCACCACAATCCTTTCTTCTCCATTTCTCCACCATCTTGGGATTTGGAGCACACATATGCACACTCACACACAGTGTGTTTCCCAAGCTACTGGGGCAGGATTCCAAGCGTAGTCAGCCATTTAGGATCTACCTCTCTTAAGCTATGGGGCCAGCCCAAGAATAGTTTTTAATTCAAGAAACTAGAATTAAAAAAAAAAAAATCATCTGACTAGAATGTGCTCCCATCCTGGAACACTGGCATTTTCCTGCCTGCCCTCATCCTTTAGTTCCCAGAAACACCACTCCCTTCTCCCTCTCTGATCATACCTACAGCACTGGCTCCGGAAGGCCAGCCTCCCTGTTCCTCCCCACTCTCTTCTGCCAAGATCATTTTCTAGATTGTTTGGCTCAAGTACCCTGGCCACATGATAAAGGACCGTGTTCACAGCACCGGCAGTTTCTATGAGGCAGGTTGCACTCCTGCATCATCTGTCAGTGTGTCATCAAGCACACCGAATTCTGAGCACTTGCTTCCAAACATAGCGCTGGCTATTAGGATTTCTGAAAGGCTCCTCTTGTGGATTTATTTTAGGGTAGACACAGGATTACCTGCCTTCTGACTTAGAAATTCACTCCATATTTTAACAGGATTTGACACAGAAGCCTCCGGAAAAGATAGGAATTGGCTTTTTCAGTCCACCTTAGAAAAATTAACCCATCCCTGGAAATAAGCCAGAAACTCCTAGGTTTCCTCTTGGCTTCTAAGGAATTCACTAAGATTGGAGTGCCAGCTTAGAATTCCTCCTCTATAGGGGCCAAATTGGGTTGAGAACCCTCCAATACTACAACCCAAACTCAGGCACAATTTTACATGCTCTGCCTTGCTTCCTGGTACAACTCCACTTGGGGGGAGGAACACAGTCAAACCAAGCTGCTACAGGTCTCTCCTCCTTCCCTGGTCTGGCTGCAGGATGGTGTTCCTCTAGAAAAGCATCTCCATGCGCACAGCCTGACCTTGGCTCAGGGCCTCCCAGCATGCTATACCCACAGCCCTGAGAGCCACTGTTCTGACCCCAGAACCACAGTGCTTTCACTGGGCCCCTGAAGTTTGCATGGGCCTTCCAAGGTCTAATCTGGTTACTGGAGTGAAAGAGAGCTTGGGGAAACTTCCCTAACAGTTCTCTAGTGTCCAGTTCAACTCCTGGATCTATTCCTTTTTTTTTTTTTCTTGCTTATTTATTTACATTCAAACACTGTGTATCATCACAGCATATCAACTTAATTTTCCCATCATGAAAACACTGTATATCAGTCAGGTCAAAGACATTACCATATACATTATAATCAACAGATTTCTTTCCACTTTGGGTCCCTTAACTGTTTTGCTTCTTTCTTCTTCCTCTTGATTCTCTCCCTCTCACCCTTCCCCATTTCACATCCTCCCCCCACCCCGACTGTCTCCAATATTATCATTACTCTCCATGTTTTTATATCTTCCAACCACTTAGTTTCTGCTATAGAGTGCTGACATTCTATATATATATTGAATGGGGACATACAGTGCCTCTCTTCCGTAGTCTGTCTTGCTTCACTTAACAGTAAATTTTCTGGGACCAGCAGATGGCATAATGGTTAAGTCACTGGACTCCCACTTAGTTGACTGTGATTTGAGTCCCGGACCCAGCAGCTTAAAACTCACACTGGGCACACTTGCGTGTGTGCCCAAGATTCCAAGAGGAAAATGGAGAAGGGATTGTGGTGTTGTCATCCCCCCTGGCGTGGGAGTTCTCATTTTGTCTCTGTCTCTCCGGCAAGTGCACACACTCTACACACTATAGAAAAAATTTCTCTCTCTCTCAAAAAAAAAGGGGGCAGTAAATCTTCCATATTTGTCCACCTTCTCTTGAATGTCAGGGTCTCATTGTTTCTTATGACGGAGTAGTATTCTGTAGTGTATATGTTCTATACCTTTTCACCACAGCCTCGCCAACACTTACTATTCTTTATTTTTTAGTCTTAGCACTCTGACTGGGGTTAGGCGGTATCTCATTGTAGTTTTGATTTGCATCTCCCTCATGATAAGAGATGAGCATTTTTTCATATGCTTTTGTTCATCTGTATGTCTTCCTTAGAGAGTTGTCTGTTCGGCTCCTTAGCCATCTTGTAAAACTACTGCACAGAGGAAACTCTTAGAGACATAAGAGTAGGCAAAGACTTCTTGAACAAGACCCCCAAAGTATAGGCAATATAATCCAAAAAATAGACAAGTGGGATTACATCAGATTAAAAATCTCCTGCACAGCAAAAGAAACCATAATTCAAGTGAATCGACAACTCTTGGAATGTAAGAATATATTTGTGAACTGTGCCTCAGATAGGGACTGATAACCCAGATATATAGGGGACTCAAACAGCTTGCCCAAAAAAAAAAAAAAAAAATCAACCAATGCCTAGATCTATTCTAATTTCCAAGGTGCCAATTACTTCTTCTTGGAATTCTACTGAAATAAAACCTGGCTACAGTCAAGCATTTGGTATGGAAGGGAAATTAGCTCTCTGCTACACCCTAGAATGCAGCCAAGCATTGAGCTATGCACCAAATGGAGCAGCCTCTGGGAGGACCCTAGAGCCATCTGACTGACAGAGGTGTGGCTGAGAAAATGGGGTTGTTGACAGTATGTGCTGGTTGGGTGGGATGAGAAGTCCTTGGGTAAGGCAACAGATAGACAGCCAGAGCATTCCAGAAAGCGAAACAGCCCGCAATGGCCCAGGACTCTGCTAAGTGAACCTAGACTCAAAACCTAAGCCCTCTGGCTCTGAGTAAGCTTTTGGGGGTCAGATAGAAGTATGGCGGAAAAAAAAAAGGGAAGAGCGAGAACACTGCAGAGCCACACTGTAAGGCCTGGGGGCACAGGCAGGAGTAATCCAGCAGTAAGAGCAAGAGGCCAGAGCAGAGCATGAGTCAGCAGAAACCTGAACTGTCTCTAGGTTTGTCTCAGCCTGAGGGCAAAGAGATAAGGTACCTGGAGGGGAAGACGTGTGGATTGAGAAAGGAAAGAACAATCAAAAGCAGGGGTCAGGCAGCCAGCCCTGAGCTGTTCTGTGCTCATTCTTTATTTTTTTAGAGAGATTTTTGCTCTAGGGTGTGTGCGCTAGCCAGAGACAGAAAGTGAGAAATTACCCCCCAGGGAGGATGGCTACACTCCAAACCCTTCTCCTCCAGTCTCCTCTAGGGATTTTTGAGCATGCACACACATGCACCCGGCATGAGTTTTAAGCCGCCAAGTCTGGGACTCAAACTGCAGTCATCTATGTGAGAGTCCAGCAGCGTAACCATTACTCCATGTGCTGGTTCACTGTGCTCATTCTCTTATAGGAGAGGCAAAGCTGGGTGCTTCAGCTGCGGAGCACTTCGTGGTTCTAAACAAGCCTCTCCTGGCCTTCTCTGGCTCAAGCTCAGGTTATTGCTAGTTTCCGTCTGACCCAGTCAGACAACTGGATCTCATCCAGTTAATATGCCAACAGTAGACTCTGCCTTGTTTTGAGCTTTTGCATGCCCTGCAGCATTAGCACAAGACTGTACCCACATCAAGGCCCTCCCTGCACAGGGCGAGGGCAGAATTGACCTGAAAACTCCTAGGCCCACAGGAAGAAGACAAAGGGCCACCAACTATAAAGAGAGAAGGATTTCATGTGGCCCCAACCAATAGAGGGGGAAATTAACCCTGCACAGGACAGAAAAAAAACTCTTTCCTGTGTCCCTGGGCCTGAGACAGCCAGGAGGTTTGTAGTTCTTCAGGGAGCCTGTATGCAAAGGGGTCCCTTCATTCTCAGGGAGGACAGTATTTCACATCTCAGAGACCCTCTTGGCTTCTGTGTTGTTTTTTGGGTTTTTTGTTTGTGTGTGTGTGTGTGTGTGTGTGTGTGTGTGTGTGTGTTTCTGAGAGGTTTTAGGTATAGGGTGCGTGTGCTTACCAGAAAGACAAAGAGACAGAAAGCGAGAAATCACCCCCCAAGGGGGAGGGCCACACTACAATCCCTTCTCCTCCATTCTCCTCTTGGGATCTTGGGCACGCACCCACTTCCAGCCTGTGTGAGTTTAAGCCACCGGGTCCGGGACTCGAATCGTGGTCAACTACATGGGAGTCCAGCCACAAAGCCATTACACCAACTACTGATCCCAGCCTTTTAGTCTTTTAAAAGGTTAAAATACCTGAGACTCTCGGAAGTGCAGGACAAAAACCACCCCAAGTGTGAAATTATACACATGGATTACAAAGGAAAAAGACTCTCTTGTTTTTTAGGTCATAGGTTTTCTATATGCAAATGAATTCTGTCCCACGAAAGCATTATCCTAGAGAACTACACACATCTTATGCCCAGGTGAGGCCATTGCTGTAGGTATTTGGAGATGCTTCCTACGGTGGCCTTCAGAGACCATTCCGAAAGCATAGAAGAGAACTGGTATCATCATCATAAAACCATGCCTTGTTTTGCCTAAGAATTGTATTGCCCATTATATTAGTCAAGACCAGGACCAGAAATCCAAATCAAATGAGCTTTCCTGCTTTTTCTCCAACAGTTTTATAGCTTCACATATTATATTTAAGTTTTTGATCCATTTAGTGTTAGATTTTTACCTTTAATTGCCAAAGGATGCATGTGCTCATGAGAGACAGAGAGATGGGGCTGGGGACAAAGACCCCCCAAATTGGGCATAATTACAGCACAACTTCTTTTCTCCATTTCTCCATCCTGTAGGGATTTTAAGTGCACACACACAGGCCCAGTATGTTTTTCAAGTCAGAACTTGAACTATGGTTGGCCATATGGGATCCAGTTCCTCTAATCATTAGGCCAAAGGGCCAACCCTTAGAGTTAATATATAAGATGAGGCACATAGGTTAAAAGCTATTTTTTTTACTATGGATGTCTTGTTGTTCCAGCACATTTTTTTTGAAAGGCTATCTACCCTCAGTTGAGTCATTTTTGCTCTTTCGTCAACATGCAGTTAAGCATATTTATGTAGGTCAAGTTCTGAGTCCTCTGTTTAGTTCCATTGATATTTGCGTCTCCTTGTTCATTACCATGAAGTCTGGATTAGTGTAGTTAAGCAATATGTCTTAAAATTGGATTTGACACAAATTTATTTCAGAAAACAGAATTGGATTCCTTCCACTTTATTTTTCTTTTCAAAATTATTTGTACTATTCTAGTTCCTTTGTCTTTTCATATCGATTTTAGGATAATCTTCTATATCTAAAAATAAATTACCCTGGCATTTTAATAGAAAAGGTGTTAAACTCATAGATCAGTTTGGGAAGAATTAATATTTTTATTGTGTTGAATCTTCCAATTCCTAAATGTGGTATGTCTCTCCATTCATTTAGATTTTCCTTTATTTATTTTATTAATGTTTTTATAATTTTTAGCATACAAGTCATGCATATGTTCTGTTAGATTTATACCTAAGTGTTTCGTTATTTTACTGAGTGGTTATAAATGACATTGTATTCTTTTTATTTCAATTTTATTTGCAAGTTGGAACCATTTTTTTTCTTATTTTTTGATCTATGTGTCTTTTATTTCCTTTTTTGCCTTTTTTGTTGTTGTTGTTGCTTTATCACACTGGCTAAAAATGCTAATAACATGTTGAATGAGATTGGTGGAAGTATATATCTTTGTCTTATTCCTTAACTTAGGAGTAAAACATTTAGTAAGTATAAAATTAATTGTAGGGATTTTGTAGATACCATTTATCAAATCAAGGAAGTTCTCTCTTTCAACATGTTAAAATTCCTGTAATATTGTATATATCATGATGGGGATTTTATGTGAAATTGGAAATCAATCTGAAAGTTAATACAGAAATCCCCATCATGATATATACAATATTTTTTTAACAGAGAACTTTATTTTTTTTTTTAGTCTGTTAAATATTTCTGTATTTTTTTTTAAGAGTGATTTTTGCTATAGGGCACGTGCGCTCTGCAGAGAGACAGAGAGATACAGAAAGACAGAGAACAAGAAATCACTCCCCAAGGGGTTGGCCATGCTGCAGTCCCTTCTCCTCCATTTTCTCTTGGGATTTTGGGCACACACACCTGGCATGAGTCTCAAGTCACTGAGACTAGGACTCGAACCACAGTTGATTACATAGAAGTCCAGCAATGTAACCATTACGTCATCTGCTGTTCCCAATTTTTCTGTAATAATTGACATGATCATATAAGTTTCTTCTTTAGACTGTTAACATAATGGATTATACTGATTAATTTTTGAATATTGAATCATTCTTGAATCCTTATACTAAATTCTACTGCATCGTGATATCTAATTTTTTAATATATTGCAAATTTTTATTTGCTAATATGTTGTTAAGATTTTTTTTGTACCTATATTCATGAAATGCATTGATCTGTGCTGTAGTTTTGTTTCTTTTTTTATATATTTTCCATTTTGGTAACAAGATAATACTGACTTCATAAAATGAATTGGTAAGTGTTCTCTCCTGTCTTCTGGAAAATTTTTATTTAGAATTTATTTAAATATTTGGTGGAATTTCTCAATGAAAACATCTGGATCTAGAGATTTCTTTTGAAGTCCCCTCATACAATTCCTTTTTAAACTTAGCATTATAATATAAATATGATGTTAATGGTTACAGAATACTCCATCATGTTGATATCATGCCATTTCCTAGCCGTTTTCTTCATAATCACTTGAATTATTTTGGATATTTTATTTTGTAGTTCCTTTACCTCCTTATCTTCATGAACATTGTGACTTGTTCCCAAGTGTTTGATATAAGAGCTACTCTAGTAACTATCTTTGTCGTAAAATTGTATTTCGCTTTGGAGGATTTTTAAATATAAGTTTCTATAAGTGGAACTACTGAGTCAAAGCATAAGAATATTATATATTTTTGGAAAACAGTTTGGGGCATGTCTACAAAAAAGAATAAAATAATCAGTGGAGACCCAGGCCTGAAGCATAGCAGTTAAGCATTAGGCATTGGAAGCCAGATCTCACATGGCCTACAGTAGTTCAAATCTTGGCCCTGACAGTTTGAAAAACATGCCAGTCACATATTCATGCATGTATGCCCCAAATCCTAACAGGATTGAGACAGAGAGGAGAAGAGATTGCAGATTGCAGTGTGACTACTCCCCAATGAAAGGTGCTTTCTCTCTCTTTCTCTCTCTCTCTCTCTCACATGCTGGCAATTAAAACACTAATAAAGGAACCATCAATGGAAGTCCACCTATAGTATGGGCCCTGATGATGTCACTGCCACCTCGATTTGAGACCCAGAACATGACCAGCCCAACTTAAACAGATGGGACCATTGTGGCCCTTGTATAAGGGTTCTTCATCAACATGCAAGTCAAGAATTAGTTAATGTTTGTGCCTTAGGCATGTCACCTTCAAAGTATGATTGGCGAACCCTTTACTATCCTCTTAGCTTCATTAGGATATATGCACTAGAAACAAATCATTCTGAAGCATCCATGTGTGTATGGCTGTAGTTTTTATGGCTCCATAAGTCATTATGTAACATGGGCAAGGTCTTCACTGTTCAAATCAGTATCCTCTAGCCACATGTGGCTGTCTAAATTCAAATGAATTCAAATGAAAAGTCAAGGTTTTCTCACATTAACCACCCTTCAAGTGCTCCATAGCCACAAGAGCCTGGTGGCTATTGTGTTGAACAGTGAGGATTATAGATAGTTTCAATAATTGCAGAAAGTCCTATTAAACAGTGCAGTTGAAACAATTCTGCTTTGGACTTAGCTGTCACAGAGAAGCTTTGTCTCACAATTACGTTTCCACAAATCAGTTCGGATTTGAAATGAAATACATCCTCCTACTCACAGAAGACACAAAGGAGCACCCCCCTAAAGAGGACGACAAAATAATTATAATCGCGAACAGCCATTGAGGTTTTACTAGGTGGCAGGCAATCTACCAAACACGGCTACTTCCCAATAGCCCCAAGACATGGGTACTATTTTATACATAAAATCTGATGAAGGACATTTTCTCCCTTGGCCCGGCCATGGTAGCACAAAGGTAGTGGCACTGATTAGGAGACTAGAAGCCACATGGGAAGCCTGGGTTCAGTTCCTGAGTCAACCCAAATATTCTGTGTGCTAGAGCATGAACCTATCATCCTAGCTAACTGGAAGGTGGGGGCAGGAGGATTGTGGGGTTTTTACCTATCTTTCTCTGTCCTTCCTTTCCCTCTCTCTTTTCTAAAGAGATGAGGGAAGAAAATTTCCCCCATTCACTTTTAAGTAATTTGTTTGGAATTAAGACTGTAATTCGCTGCTTGAATATCACGGCCAAGAAATTAAAGGGGCTGCCCAAATTGCTCGAAAATAACTTATTTTTCTAAGGGGGGAACAGAGGATTGAAAAAAGTATCGTCAGGAGGATGCAGAGCTCCTCGATCTTTTCAAAGAACACAAAGTGTGATGTAAGAAAGATCCTCAAGGGACCAGCAGTTGGCATAATGGCTATATCGCTGGACTCCCACGTAGTCAACCGTTGTTCGAGTCCCAGATCCGGTGGCTTAAACTCACGCCGGGCGCGTGTGCGTGCGTGCCCAAGATCCC
>NW_006159958.1:636409-639657 GCF_000334495.1 Tupaia belangeri chinensis
GGGGGGAACAATATCAGCAAGCCCCACACTGTCCCTTGCAAAGTGACCGGCCACTGTGGCTCTGTGCTAGTGTTCCTCATTCCTTCCCCCAGAGGCACTGGCATTGTCTCAGCCCCTGTACCCAGGAAGCTTCTGATGATGGCTGGCACCGATGACCACTATACCTCAGCCCGGAGCTGCACTGCCACCCTGGGCAACTTTGTCAAGGCCACCTTTGATGCCATCTCCAAGACCTACAACTATCAGACCCCTGACCTCTGGAAAGAGACGGTGTTCACCAAGTCTCCCTATCAGGAATTCACCGACCATCTTGTCAAGACCCACACCAGAGTCTCCATGCAGAGAACCCAGGCTTAAGCTGTGGCCATAACATAGGGTTTTCATACAGCAAAGATAAAGTGAATTAAGCCTGAAAAAACATTTTTCTGGAACCAGCAGGTGATGTAGTGGTTAAAGTGCTGGACTCTCAAGTGATGGACCATAGTTCAAGTCCTGGACCCTTGCACCTTGAAACTCATGCCAGGTGCACATGTGTACATGCCCAAAATCTCAAAAAGAGAATGGAGGAGAAAGGACTGTGGCATGTCCATCCTCCCTGGGGAGGGTGATTTCTTGCTTTCTGTCTCTCTGTCTCTCCAGTAAGTGCATGTACCCTATAGCAAAACATCTCAAAAAAAAAAAAAGAAAGAAAGAAAGAAAGACCCTCAAAGCATTCCTCAGCCCTGGGGTGGCAGAGCAAGGAGAAAGGAGAGGCAGTGTGGCGTGCTGGCTCCTCTTCAGTTTAATGCTGGCCACGAGCGTTGTTCAAGACTCAGCGCTCCGACCTACAGTAGGGCCATAATGCCACCTAACGTGCACATTTGCCTGAGGCCTGAAATGAAGGAAAGACCTGGGTTTCACCTGTGGTACCCCTGGGCTACATGCCTCTGTGACCTAAGACTAGCTCCATGGCTAACTAGTTTAGAGCTACACAGCACCGAGAAGGGGCTTGTCTGAGCTCCCCCAGAAAGAAACAGTGGGCTCCTCTGGTCTAGCGCTGGCGGCTCACCCTGGGCTGCTGGGAGAGGAGACAGGATAACACTGCCCAGTGCTTTGGGTGCTCCCAAGATCTTGCCCCTAGGATCTCTGAGCAGATGAGGTGACAGAAACATGTAGTCGCATGAACTGCCTAGGACTGCCAGGAAGCAGCAGGTGCAGCATCTTTGCCATTCTGCGTTCTGCAGAGTGGGAGCTCCAGTGCTGCCTGAGCTATTGGGCTCTAAACCTGTCACAGTAAATAGTCAGGAATTAATACACCAACTCCCCGGCTCTGGCAGTGTAATTTGCCATCTAAATTGTTACCTTCCCCAGAACGGTACATAAACAAAATAAGCGGGTCACAGGGATTTTAGCAGAGGAGTTGCTCACAGGTAACTGGTTCTTCCCCCGAGGGGAGGGAGGGGAACAGAGAAGAAGGGAGGTGGCATTCCATGAATTCCCCAGGCAGGCCAAGCAGAGAGCCAGGGACTTAGCTGCACAGCCTCCTTTATCTTCACAATCCCCTGTGGGGGGGAACCACCATCTTGTCTTGCCAATGAAGAGTGAAGGTCAGAGTCATTTGCTCAAGATCACCAGCTGGTGAGTTAAGGAGCCACCCGCAGTCATGATGGTTCTGATTCAAGTTCCACGCTACTATCAAAGCAGGTCTTAGGACAGTTCCAGGAAGCGTCGACATGAGGCAGGGAGCTGCTCGGTGGTGGAGTGGGGCAGTGGACGGAGCTCCACCCACAGCCTGGACAGCCCTTCTACCCTTCCCACTTCCTGTGAGGCCTCCTTCAGCTCCTGTACTCCTGAGTTTCTAGCAGCCATGCTCGCCTCTCCAGAGGAGGCCTGACTGAGGCCTGCTGCAGCAGTTGGCTCACATGAACCAAAAGTTGGAAGTGTCTGGAAGTTTCCAACCTCACAAAGAGCTGGCAGCCAAGAGCTGGTTGTTGGGGACTGTAGAAGCCCAGCTCTGCCAGGTCAGTACCATAGCTTAGTAGTTGAGAAAGCAGGATGCCACTTGACCGACCACGCAGTTTGAATTCTGGCTCCAGCAGCTTGAACAACACACCAGTCCCATGTGCTTGAGTGCCCCAACAGGATAAAAACTTGAGGAGAAGGGATTGTGGCATGACCACATCCTTTTGGGAGGTGCTTTCTCCTCCCCCACCCCCATCTTCGACAAGCACATATGCCCTCTAATAACTAAAAGAAGGAGGAAGAGGAGGAGGAAGAAGAAGGGGAGAAGAAAGAGAAGAAGAGAAGGAAGAGGAGAAGAATCCCAGTTCTGTTGCCTCCAGTCAGGACAAACTCAGGGATGACGCCCTCCAGAGCAGTCTGGGCAACCAGGCTGAGGCTGGGACTCTGACGCCCATCACATTTCTGCTTGGTTTCCCACCCTGCCCTCCTTCCTCACTTCCTGTTTAGTTTCTTCTGAGGGCACCTTCTTAGCAAACCAGTCTCCCCTGGACCCCTGGGAGTATTTCCACTGAAGGCAGCCACTGTACTTGGGACAGAGAAGACTTCGTGGACACCTCTCCTTCGTGTACCAACAGGTCCATAGCGTATGAATCTCTGCTCCGTTGATAAAGCAGGTATAGATTTGTATATGCAGTAGGCCCCAAATTGAACCAAAATATAAAATGTAGAGATTTAAAACCTCTTCCAAAAAGGTATCTTCTGTTCTCACTGAAGAGATTGTAATAAGACTGATATGACCCATTCCATCAGTTATATCCCTTCTAGTCTTCCTTTTTTTGGAGAGATTTTTTTGCTATGGGGTATGTGCACTAGCCAGACAGACAGAGAGAGACAGAGAGACAGAAAGTGAGAAATCACCCCCCAGGGGGGATGGCTACGCCACAATCCCTTCTCCTCCATTCTCCTCTTGGGATCTTGGGCACGCACACACACGCACCCAGCGTGAGCTTACGCCACCGGGTCTGGGACTCGAACTGCAGTCAACTACATGGGAGTCCAGTGACATAGCCATTACGCCAACTGCTGGTCCTGTATGTCTTCTACTCTTGAATCACTCAATTCCCACCTTATATGAAAGAATGTTTCTCCTTTGGACCTTTTGTATACCACTTCCTAATATTCTGGACCTTACTCAGACCTGAAAGGTCAGTTCTGCTTCTAAATGCCTGACAGCAGAGAGAGAACAAGGATCCCCTCAGCCTCTACTTGCTGTGCCAGTTTCTGTTGCTACCAGATGGCGGCGCTGT
>NW_006159958.1:639670-650011 GCF_000334495.1 Tupaia belangeri chinensis
CCAGGAATCCCCAGCCACAGGCCAGCTCCAGGCAGCTCCAGGGGTGCTGTTCTCATATACAGTCCTGTGACTGCAGGTTACAACCATGCAATCTGCAACTTGCACAGCTGTGCATAGAAGCCTTATTTGTACAAATTCTACACAGCCTGCATTGATCCAACTCAGGCTCCAGGATTGCCATTCTTTGATTCTCATTCACGTGTTTAGCCAGTTCCATACACACAGATGGAAGAACATCCAACTCCACTCTCCTCCCCCTCCTGACCTTAACTCTCACCCCATTCCCTGTACTCATACGCAGCAGTCTCTAGTCCCTGCTGAGGAGCCTGGGTCACCAGACCAAGCCTTTTTTCCCTCCACAGTAAGCCCACCTGTATACTTCTTGGGTTCCTCTGGCTAGGAAATCTCAATCAGGAGAAACTAGTACAGGCTGCCTAGTCTGAGACTCAAACCACAGAGACAGCCATATGGGTCTTAATGTCTCTGAATAGTAGTAGGTCAAGGTATGACTACTCATACCCCCCTCTATTCACTCATTCTCTTCTTTTTAGGTTTTTGTCACAGGAGATGTGCAAGTGCCAGAGAGAGACAGAAAGGGGAAGCAAGAAACCATCACCAGGGGGGATGGCTATACCACAATCTCTTCTCTTTTATTCTCCTCTTTGGATTTTGGGCACACACACACACACACACAAATCATGCTCAGCACGATTTTCAAGATGCCAAGTCCAGGACTTGAACCATGGATGGCCATGTGGGTTCCAGCACCTTACCACCACCTCACCTACTGGCCCCATTCTTCACTTATTCTACTCCCACCTCCTCATTTCTCCTCCTAAAAGCCTGTTTAGAAATGAATTATACACCCCCCCCAATTTCATATGTTGAAGTCCTGACCTCCAACATTAGAATGTGATTATACTTAGAGACAGGATTTTTAAAGAGGTGGTGAAGATAAAAACCGGTCACATACGTGGACCCTATTGTAATCAGACTAGTGATTGGATACGAGGAGATTAGGATGCAGACACACAGAGGGAAAGTGATGTAAAGATACCAGGGAGGTGAAGACACAGGAAGGAGAAGAAAGTTATCTACAAGCCAAGGAGCTAAGCCTCAGAAAAAATCAATCATCCCAACACTTTGATCTTGGCCTTGTAGCCTACAACACTGTGAGGAAATAAATTTCTGTTCTTTTTTTTTTTTTTTAATTATTTTATATGGGACTCGCAGTTGGTGTAATGGCTATGTCGCTGGACTCCCATGTAGTCCAGCGTGGTTCGAGTCCCAGACCTGGTGGCTTAAACTCATGCCGGGCATGTGCATGTGCGTGCCCATGATCCTAAGAGGAGAATGAAGGAGAAGGGATTGCGGCGTGGCCATTCCCCCTGGGGGGGTGATTTCTCACTTTCTGTCTCTCTGTCTCTCTCTATCTTTCTGGTGAGTGCACACACCCTATAACAAAAACCTCTCCAAAAAAATATATTATTTTATATATTTTTTATTTATTTATGTATCTATTTCAATTTGACCAGAGGGAGACAGAGTGAGTAAGAAAGAGAAAGAGAAAGTGAGAAAGCAAGCCGCTAGGTCCAGGACAAGAACTGTGGTCGACCATGTAGGAATCCAGTATCCTTAACCACTATGCCACCTGCTGGCCCCAATTATTTCCTTTACTTTAGTTCTCATTATTGCTATTTTCAATTTGACCAGACCACGACACAGATAGAGAGGGAGAATGTGAGAAAGCAAGCTGTCAAGTGTGGGATTCAAACCATGGTCAGCCATGTAGGAGTCCAGTGCCCTAACCACCACGCCATCTGCCAGCCCCTAAATTTCTGTTTTTTAAGCCACCAGTCTGTGACATTTTACTATGGTGTCCTAGAAAATCAATGACAAACCCCGTACAAACTTTTCCACCATCTTCCTTCTGCCAGATCTACCTCCCAGGGGTTACTAGGGAGAGACAGCCTTAGTCAGACACAAAGAGTGGCTGTCCTTCTCCTAGGGTAGTAATGACACCTTCATCTTACATTTTTAAGGAGGTATCCTCATGTTCAGGTGACTTCCTGAATCATCCAGCCAGAGAAGAAGCTGGCAGCGCCTTCCACTATGTTTCAGTAACATAATCAAAGCACCTCTGCTACCAGCTCCTGCAACAGCCTGACTCCCCAGCTCAGGCCTATCTGTTTTTGTTCTTGCCTTGCAAGACAAGCAAGCACTGGTCCTCCCAATGCTATTGCATGATAATGGCACCACATACTTCCCTTTTTCACCTTCTAGAATCGGTGAAGGAATAGACAGAATGTGATTTTTCAAAAATGTGTAGCTGCTTGGAAGGAAGTCTCTGCTCTCACCCTGGGAGAAGGAGCAGGGTATTAGCTCCCTCACGTGCAGAGTGCCTTTGAATGCCTAAGGGACTTCCCCAGAAAGATCCAAAGCAATGCTGGACCCCTGAGATGGGAGTCACTACTAATTTGGTTCCCTGGGTCACATAGAAATGGAAGGAGGTGGCATAGGGAGAGGGAGGCTGGGATTTTCTCTTCACTCACAGGACTGCAGTACACTTTACATTTCCCAAAGGCCATAATTATTTCCCGGAGAAGAAATTCAAATGACCCAGATAGTTAATTCAGTGAGATTGGCCCAAAAAGTATTTACCTAAAAGGCAGTTTTGTCGAAAAGAACATCACAACAGAGTCAGGGTTTGCTGTCGTTGCCTGAAAAATGCAAGTGCCAAATCTAAGGCTGAAGTCTAATGGAATTAGAGAGGGCAGGAGGGTTGGGAGTTTGGAAAGCAGAGAGAGAGAGGGAAGAAGAGGAAAGAGAGGGAAGGGGAATGTGAGGGAAGGAAGGAGGGAAGGAAAGAAGAAGGCAGAAAGAAAGAGAAAACAGAGGGTTTAATGTGCCACTAATTGCAATGGCCAAGCCAGGGGCTGTCCATCACCCTCCTGGATCCTAGGAAAAGTGGAAGAGCAAGAGAGGCTCATTGATGGCTATCCCCATTACTTTCTTCATGTCCATCTCATTTCCCTTCCTCCAAGATCCTTGATTTCCCTTCGCCCAAGGCGGAGTTTCAGCTCTACGATTACCCTCCTCTTTCCCCTAGTCCGAATACTCCCTTAGTACAAGGAGCTCAGCTTTGAGACTTACAAGTGGGATTAGTGCACACCAACAACTACCAAGTGTCCAGTACCATGTTCCGGGTAGACATAGCTGACTCCATTATCATTAGACAAATAATAAACGGAGTAGAAGGTGCCCTCCTAAAGCATGATGACTTCCGCCTAGGCATCCTGCATGACATAGGAAGACCAAATATTCATCAAACAGTTACTCTGTGCCAGGCACAGTGCTGAGCACTGTCATGAATTATTTCACTTAATGCATCCCAAAAGGTCAATGAGTACTACCTCTATTTTATAGGTAAGAAAAATGAGGGAAGAACCAGGACTTGAACCCAGCACTAATCACCATACCTTAAGAAGTCAGGCCTTTAATGATCATATTACTAATCCTCTCAGTCCTAAAAATGTGGGGGAGGAGGGGAGCTGTCAAGGTCCTTTCTCCACCCTCGCCTCTCTGTTCAAAGAACAATCAACAATCCCAAGCATCTACTGACGATTGACCTTCGACCTTTGAATTCATGATAGGTCTGCAAGACAGCTGAAGTTGAGTTACACAGGGTTAGAAAAGGCATGCTTAGGAAGAGTGACCCCACCATTTGTGTAGCTGTGGCATGGTTTACACTGTCAGCAAGGAAGTTTACCCATAATAATCATCCTGACCTCTCCCCACCCTGCACTCTTCCCTGATCTGATGAGAAGTCCTTTCATCTTTGGGCTCTGGCAGGCTGCAGGAAACCTATCTTCTTCCCTTCCCCCCAGTGAAGGGAAAGGCCCCCACATGAAAGAGCTGCAGTGGTTTAGCAAAGTGGAGAGGTAAGTCTGTCTAACTGGGGATCTGTTGTTTTGAGGTCCACAGTTGTCACAGACCTAAGCCACATTCTCCACCATCAGCTCTGCCAGGGAGGAAGCTGACATTCTATTGCCAGTCCACAGGCTGTTCTATCTGCCTCAACATTTCAGAATTCAGGTGGGGAAGAGTTATACTGTGTATTGAGCGCTCAAATACCAACAAGACAAGTTGTTGTGCAGAGCAGGAAACCAGTCATAGGTGCTTAGCTAATGTCAGTCACACAGTCTGGCCAATGAGAGTTCAATCACTCGAGAGAAAATGAAAAACCATATTCTATTGACCCAACATTTGACACAATATAGTTCTGTAAATACGGAAGTGTATATAAATATTTATCCACATAGGTACCTATGACAGGTGGGTAGGCATATAGGAGTTAAGTGTGAGTGGAAAATTTTTATTCCTTGTGATTTAATGTCTACTTATGACATTTAGAGGAATCTGTTCCGTAAACTGCTTTTTTGTTGGTTAGGTTTTTGCCGTAGGGCATGTGTGCTCACTGGAGAGAAAGTGAGAAGTCACCCTCCAGGGTGGATGGCTACGCTGCCATCCCTTCTTTTCCATTCTCCTCTTGGGATCTGGAGTATACGTATACACACGCCTGGTGTGATTTTTCAAGCCACCAGGCCCAGGACTTCAAACTGCGGTAGACTACGTGGGAGTCCAGCACTGAATCCACAAACCACCTGCTCACCCCAGCTGCCTTTTGTTTTTAATGCATGATAAAGCAGACTACGTGGGAGTCCAGCACTGAATCCACATACCACCTGCTCACCCAGCTGCCTTTTGTTTTCAATGCAAGATAAAGCAAAGTGTATATTCACATGAATGTGAGAGAGAGGGGAGCAACCTTCCAGGGACATGGGAATTCTGTGCTCCCCTTTCGCCTAAACTGGTATTTTTGCAACCCAAACACAAGAGCTCAGCCTGCCAGCATCTTTCACATAGGACGCCTGTCCTGCCTTTTCTCTTTCAGGAGAACCCTAAGAGTCAGGGACCACAGATGTCAGAAGATCAGCTCTCTCTGCAATCCCTGGCATGCCATGCCAGTCACCTCACTCAGCCTCAATTTTTTCCTCTCCAAAACCAAAACAGCAGGACCTGCCTTCCAAGGTATTTGAGAGGGCTAATTGATAAATGGAAACTTTTTTTTTTTTTTGAGAGAGAGATTTTTGCTATAGGAAGAATATGCTTGCCAGAGAGACAGAAAGTGAGAAATCACCCCCCAGGAGCGATGGCCATACCACAATCCCAGTTCCTCCAGTCTTTTCTCAGGATGCTGGGCACACAAGGACATGCACTCAGTGTGAATTTGAAGCCTCCAGGTCCAGGACTTGAACTACAGTTGGTCATATGGGAGTCTGGCCACGTAACCACTTCACCGTCTGCTGGCCCTAGATGGAAACATTTTGTGAGTGTTTATTATCTTAATTTGAAGAGATGAAACTTAGTGAGGCTGAAGATGTAAGGCGTAAAGAGCAACCAGAGTACAGAAGGAGCCAGAGGGACCAGCAGTTGGCGTAATGGCTATGTCGCTGGACTCCCATGTAGTCAACTGCAGTTTGAGTCCCAGACCCGGTGGCTTAAAACTCATGCTGGGCGCGTGTACGTGCGTGCCCGAGATCCCAAGAGGAGAATGGAGGAGAAGGGATTGCAGCATGGCCATCCCTCCTGGGGGGTGGGGGGTGATTTCTCGCTTTCTGTCTCTCTGTCTCTCTCTGTCTTTCTGGTGAGCGTACACAAAAAAAAAAAAAAAAAAAAAACTGAGCCAGAGACCATGCCTGGACCAATCTGAGGCTTTAATGGGTTTAGCGCTGCTTGGAGGCAAGTCTGGGGGCAACAGAAGAGCACTCCACAGCCTCCTCAGGTTCCCAGAGTGCACCCAATCACTAAGAGCAAGAACAGTGTGTTGTATGTGGCCTGGACCTTTCCACACAGCCAAGCATTAAGAGCATAGCTCAGGGGTCAGCAGGACACCCTGGTTTCCTGAGGGTCAGTCTGCTCTTTCCAGCCAGAACATAAGCTCCTTGTCTCACACAGGGTGTCTCTGTGAACCCTGCAGACCCGAGCACAGAGCCATACAGAACAGCCCCTCCATAAATATTTGCAGATTGTCTGCCGGGGACCTTTCCACACAGCCAAGCATTAAGAGCATAGCTCAGGGGTCAGCAGGACACCCTGGTTTCCTGAGGGTCAGTCTGCTCTTTCCAGCCAGAACATAAGCTCCTTGTCTCACACAGGGTGTCTCTGTGAACCCTGCAGACCCGAGCACAGAGCCATACAGAACAGCCCCTCCATAAATATTTGCAGATTGTCTGCTGAGAACGAGGCCTGACTTAGGCCAGCTGTATCCCAGACCTTCTACCACCCCTTGGTCTGTGATTTCCACCAAGTGGTTATAGAAGAATCTTTTCCCTGGTCCTATGAGAGAAGAAAAAGTCAAGGCGGGGTCCCAGAAGGCAAGAGGTCCTGTGTGAATACACCGACGTGGCATTTCTGGTGGCACAGGGGAAGGTCAGGTAAAAGCAGGTCCTTCCTGGTCAGCTGGGGCAATGTCCACAGCAGATGTCACAGGGAAAGAACAGAGGGAGGGCAGGATGTCACCCAGAGCCCTGCACCCTGCAGGGAGGTGGCACTCTGGCCACGCCCAGCCGCCTGGCAGCTCCAACAAGGAAACAACTTCCTTTTGTGGTCTGCTCCTGGCTGGCTGCCAGGGCTTCAACAAGAGCCTTGTGATGTGCACTTTTGAAATGTGTTGGTGGCGCGGAAGGGCATGTCTAACTCGTGTTTAATGCCCGTCAGCGTTTACATCTCTTTCCCACGCCCACGGGCACAGACTGGCTGCATACGGGGAGCTCTGGCAGCCGCTGTCTGGATGCCTGACTGTGTAGCCAGGGCTCTCTCAGGACGTACTTCCTTGTCCCCTGAATCTGGCCTCCATCAGGCCGAGGGTGTGGCTCCCTTGGAGGATGAAGAGAAAACTAAAGGAAGCTATTATTTTTCTTTTCCTTTTTCTTTTTTGCCTTACATTTACCAGAGGGTGCGTGCGTCACCAGGGAGAGATGGGAGTGGGAGGTTAGGGAGAAAGCACCTCTCAGTGGGGCACAGCCACTCCACAACCCCTTGTCCTTCATTGCTTCATCCTGTCAGGACTGGGGGCATTCATGCACAGACACCTACGATATTTTTCAAGCTGCTAGATCCGAGATTTGAACTGCACAGTCAGCCATGTGGGATCTGATTTCTTTAACCACCAGGTTGCTGGTCAATCCAAAGGAAGGTTTTTTTTTTTTTTTTTTTTTAGAGGTTTTTACTAACGGGCACCTGGGCTCACTATAGGGCACATGTGCTCGCCAGAGAGACAGAGACAGAGAGATAGAAAGGGAGAAATCACCCCCCAGAGGGGATGACCACGCCGCAATCCCTTCTCCTCCATTCTCCTCTTGGGAACTTGGGCACGCACGCACAAGCACCTGGCGTGAGTTTAAGCCACCGGGTCCAGGATGCGAACTGCGGTCGACTACATGGGAGTCCAGCGACATAGCCATTACGCTAACTGCTGGTCCTAAAGGAAGTTATTCTTGATCTTAGCTTCTAGACACGCGTTATGTCATTGTTAATCTTCACAACAATTCTGTATGGTATGACAGGGGAAACTGAGGGAGCACAGACTCCCCTGCTTGGTCTCCTCCAATGAGCAGGCTCTTCTAGACACTCCAACCCTGCTCTTAAGACCCCAAGCCATACCCTTGACAAAGACAACCTCACTCCATATTTCGTCTGCCTATGCTGACCTCCTCGACGGCCATCGACAATTAGAGTTTGAAAAGTGCTGCCACAGGCCTGGTCAGATCACTCCATTCTCATTGTTTGCTTTCCGAGTTTTTGATTTGATTCGATTTTGATTTTAATTTGATTTGTTCATTCTCAAAGTATGTCTGTCCAAGTGTGAAATTACTGTGTTTATTCATTTTCCACTGTTTTGTTGTTGTTGTTAATTAAGGAAGTTCCTGCCTCACGGTCCCTGTACAGACATATTTTGGCCCCAGCAAGATCTCTGGGGGTGGGGGGAAGAGTGTCTCTAGGAAACCTAGACCATAGCGGCCACCCCAACCCACCAATGATGAATAGCCCTGCATATGTGTGACTCAATACTGTGGTGACAAGTCTCTTACCTCCTCTCATCTCACAAAAGTTGGGAGGAAACTGCTCCAACTCCACAGCCTGTGTCTCAGTCTAGAATCCCCTAGAAGTTTAACACTGGAGGACAGAGAGTATTAGGGACAGCCATCTCAGTAAGTGCCAGTAGGGTGGTAGGGGAGGGAAAAGGAAGGAGAGAAAGACTGTACAGGGGGTGTTCATCAGCAGGTCTCCTCTGTGGGCAACTCAGGCTCACTTCCACTGGGTTGTCTGGGACACGGTAGGACATGCCTCAGAGTTGTGCCACCCAAGGCACAAGAGAGCTGGGGCATTTGCCCACCAGTCACTGGTTTAGGACTGCTCCCAGACAGGCCCAGCATGTCCTTGGTCAAAGTCTTCAAGGACAGAGACACATGCGCATGAGGTCAGAATCTATCAGCAGGTGTGGGAGTGGTAGATGCCCAAAGCACGGCTCAGCCTTCAACCCTCTATAGGACAATGCCAAATGCCAAGACCATGGGACAGAGTCTTGCCCTTCCCCTCCTGCTCCTGCTCAGTTTAGATCTGGACAATGCTACAGCAAGGGCTCTAGGTCACCTTATCTGTTCACACATACCTTCTCAGGCATCTTAGACCAGAAAGAAGCTATTAGGGGTCGCTGTCCAGTTTGGGGGAGACTTAGAGGGCGCAGCTAGGGCACTTGGGTTTGTAATCAATCAAAAACTTCCAGGAAGGAGAAGAGGGCTGACCCAGAGATCCTCAAGGCACTGGGCACATTAGATGAGGCACCCATGGCCACTCAACAAACTGACGGACCACAGTGAAAGCCTGCAGTAACCAGGGACCTGCGCTTTCCCCAGGGTGGTCCATGAGAAGCAAAGATGATGGAAAACAAAGCCCAGCATGACTCCTCTTGGAAACAGAAGGCAGGAGAGGGGTGTAAGAAGAACAAATCACATGCAGCCTGGGAGAGGGTGCTGTGCCTACTCCCTCTCATTATCTAATAATTCATCTACTTCCTCCTTCCCTCCATTTCTGTATCTGTCTGCATTCCCTCTGCTCGTCCCTGTGGGCTTCTGTCCCTATCTTCTCTCTCTTCCCTCCTCCCATCTTTAGGCCTCTCTGGGCCACCGGGTCTCAAAGGTGCCTCATCATTATCTCCTGCATCCTTTCTCTTTTCATTCTCCCTCCACTTCTCCCTATCTCCCTGGGCTCCCCAAGGCTCCTTCCCCATCCTCCTTTGGAGGCTGTGTACACCTCTGTGAAGGGCTCGGAGTTTCAGCCATAAGAGCTGCATAAATAATTAGTGGAAGGGAACAGGGCATATGCGCCCCGGTGGCGTGCTGCTGGAGGAGGAGGAGGAGGAGGCAGCAGATGGAGGCCTGACAAGCTCATCCATTGCCAAGGACTACTCTGAGTGTCAGTCAACATCCGCCTTCCATTCAACTGCCTCCTTTTAGCCACGATCAACATTTCAAAAGAGAAGGAACAAGGGCTACAGTAGGTTCCTAATAATTCACCCAAGGGTTGTGCTGCCGCTGGGAGACAAGCTGCATTCTTCTCTGCGAGCGAGCTATTTTTAAGAACGCTCCCCCCCCTCTCGTTTCCAGTTCCCATTTCAGCCCCAGAGCTGAATGAGATTCTTTCTTCATTTCGGAGGCTCCCCCTCTCCGTTATTATATAAAACCATTTCAGCCCTTAAGGAGTTGGCATCTGACATCCTCCACGTCTGAATCCCCAGAACAGAGAAGGGAAGGAATAAACAGAAGGGAGGGCAAGCAATGTTCTGTTTCGGCTTCAGCAACATGAATCGTCAGAGAGTTAAATAGCAACAAAGTATTGGGTGTTAATCTTTAATATTCCCGGGAACTTGTCACCTTCTCCTTCAGTCCCAGCACTGCCGTTCTCCAAGCAATGCAGGCGCCTCTCACAAGATATCACACCTTCTATTATGCTCTAAAAAAAGTACCCACCAGAGGGAAGTTCTGAGTGATTAGACTGCAACATGAATCGTCAGAGAGTTAAATAGCAACAAAGTATTGGGTGTTAATCTTTAATATTCCCGGGAACTTGTCACCTTCTCCTTCAGTCCCAGCACTGCCGTTCTCCAAGCAATGCAGGCGCCTCTCACAAGATATCACACCTTCTATTATGCTCTAAAAAAAGTACCCACCAGAGGGAAGTTCTGAGTGATTAGACTGCCTGGGAAACAAAAAAAAAAAA
>NW_006159958.1:650322-668561 GCF_000334495.1 Tupaia belangeri chinensis
GTGTGATAGAGGCCGGGGAAAAAAAAAAAAAAAAAAAAGTGAAGCTGTTCCTTGCTATTTACAAGGAAATGATTGAAAAAGGATGAGCCCGGATTCCTTCTCTGTCAGTCTTTCCTGATTCAAGCAGACCCCGCCTGAGCTGAGCCTCTGATATGCTCTCTCCCTCCGCAGGCTCCAGAGTCGGGCGGTTGTGGGGAGAGACATTTGACAATTATCAGGGCATGATGGTGGCATCAAAAGTCGGAGTGGGAAGGGGTTGGGTGCCAGCCACCCTCACTGACTGTGCTCCTACTGACAGCAGCTCACTCCGGTGCAAATGACTAAGTTCCTTCTCTAAAATACACCCTCTGAATGTGGGCTCCCCCAGAGGCAGATGCAGGGCCCAGGACTCCAGTGGGGGCAGCTCATCTTAGAGGGGGTCCCCAAAAACACTTGCAGAGAACTCAGAAATGAGACAGGAAGACAGTCAATCAAAGGATGCACTATCAAAGCAACTTGCTGGGCTACCAGAGCTTAATCTCCCTGGGGACTCTGGGAGTCAATATGGAACACATTGCAGAATTATGACATGGGAAGGGCAAGGAAGCTGGAGACTTTGTCTACCAACTCCTGCCAGTCCTAGGTCGAGGGCTGCCAGAAGGAGACCCCTTGGCTCTTTGGGCTTCCACACTCGCTGCAGAGAACACTCTGGTAGTCCATCACAATGGTATCCCACGGGGCCTATGGACAAGGCACCCCCAGTTCATATGGACACAGTACCCACAGCGAGTACAATGACCTACAGCATTTCTGTTTGGGGTGAGAGCTTCAATATCTATATTTAGCAGATAAACACTAACCTTACAACTCCAAACCTTTTCTTCTTGGGGATCTCTTAGATTTTCCTGTTCAGACACCAAACCACATGAGGTCCAGAAGTCTTTGCGCCAATATCATAGTATAAGGGTTCTGTTTGTGGAAAGAGTTGCCAAGACCGAAGAGCTCGACCGAAGAGCTCATCCTTACCCAGGATTATCTGCAAGAATATGCAAGGCTCCCCTCCTCAGGCACCTGTGGACCGAAAAGAAGCCCAAGCCAAGGAGAGACGAAAGAAAGAGGAAGGCGAGGTACTTCCTCCTTACTGTCCCACCAGCTCACCTTTGCGGTCAGTCTCTTCCTAAAACATGGACGTTCCGTAGTAACTCTTTTTGTTACATAGTATGTCTACTGAAATTCTCTTCTTCCTGGCCCTGAGGACTAGGACTGTTTTTTCCAAAGCTGTACCACCAGGTGGTAGACGTTCAATACAGTTTTCTTAAATGAATGAGTAAATGTCACCATTTCCCACCTTAGAACTCCTTTGACTCCCTGTTACCTGTAAGATCAAGTCTAAGCCCCTTAATATGACATTCAAGAACCTTTCCAAGTTTCTGCCCTAATTTCCCAAACCGACTTCATGCCCTGCCATTCTTCTGCATGGATCTATTGACCATTTGGCCAAAACATCACCTTCATTCACTCCTTTGGATTTTGAGTATTCAATTTCCTCTACCTGGAATACCCTTTTCCCTTTCTTCTGCCACTGAAAATCTACACATCCTTCAAGATTCACCTCAAATTCCTGACCTCTCTTCTCCTCTGCAAAGCCACACCTAGCTCCTCCGAGAAGTGCAAGATGACCAACGGGCATGGGATCAGCAGTTAGCGTAATGGCTATGTCGCTGGACTTCCATGTAGTCGACCGTGGTTCGAGTCCAGGACCCGTTGGCTTAAACTCACACCGGGCGTGTGTGCGTGCGTGCCCAAGATCCCAAGAGGAGAATGGAGAAAGGATTGCGGCATGGCCATCTCCCCTGGTGGGGGGGTGATTTCTCGCTTTCTGTCTCTCTGTCTCTCTCTGTCTTTCTGGCGAGCACACGTGTCTGATAGCAATAAAATAAAAAACAATAATAAAAATAAAAAGATGATCAACAGGCAGACATATCATGTGTCTGTGGCACCAGCAAACAGAGATGACCAGCAACTCTTCCTAAACGACTGGGTATTTACGAAAGAACAAAAGTGGCTAATTAGCTGATATGAAACCATGCTCAGAACTGGCTTCCCCCCCCTATACATTTTTCAGTGTGTGGTATTTTTGTTTGGGTTTCTTTGAACTAATCCAGCTTGAAGAAGGAGGCACCATGAACCTTTTGGAGCTTAGGGGCTGTAGAATTCTTCTCATCACTACTTTCAGCTCTAAAATCATGCATTCCCTCTCTCATTTAGCACCCTGTGCCAGGCACCATGCAAGACCCAGGGCCTGGAGATGCAGACATGCATATGCTCCTGACCCTGCTCTTTAGACCCCACACTCTGGAGGAAGTTACAAATTATTATATAATGATATTATTATATACTCAGCACATTGCAGATCATTAAGACATGCTATGGTATCTTACCACTTGAAAGGAACTGCTCTAGCAAAATAAATTATGATAGAAATGGACTATGACCCATTACATAAAGAAAACATCCAAGAGTCTACACGGATGCAAATAAATAATTAAATAAATAGATCAACATAAACAGCAGAGAGGGAACAGTTCTTCCTTGCAAAATTCTAATGACAAGGAGTGCTGGAAATAGAAAATCATCATTTGATAATCGCTACATTAATGATGGTTATAGGCAATCATCCAAGACTAATTCTAAAGTTAGTGGACAAATGTATACTGAAAACAGGATATTTGTGCTATCCTGAAGGGTCTCTCCACTTATTAATTACAAAGTGAAGAATAATACCTTCATATTGGAGAAATTGAGAGAAACTGCCTTAACCAAGTGATTAAAGTGAATATAACCAACAATAAAATTTGCCAACATCGTGTTTTTTAGAACCCATAGTAAGAGCAGTATACAGGGTGACTGGCTAGCATTATTAAAAGTCTTACGATCATAGGAGGCAAGTAAAGACTTAAAAAGTTTTGTAGGTTATAGGAAATTAGGAGACAAAACAACAAAACACAATCTGGAGTCCTGGATTGAACCTTGGACCACAAAAGAGACATTATTGGGACAACTGGCAAGGCTGAATAAATCCTATAGAATGGCTAATGGGGCAATATTGGTGTTAATTTTTAAATTTTTATCATTGTGCTATGGTGATATAAGAAGTTATTGACAGAGGTTGAGCAAGTAAGACACAGAAATGCTGTGTACTATTTTGGCAACTTTTTGTAAATGTTAAATCATTTCAGAAACATTAGTCAAGAAATAAGACCCCGTACCCTTTCCTCAAAGGGGTGATTTCTCGTTTTTTTCCACATGATCAAAGCACCTGGGGAATCCCTTTGGGATATTTGTTGATTTCCATTTCCACAAGGCTATAAGCCTCTCTAGAGATAGCCTACTTCACTCCATGTGTGCCAATGCACAGGAGGGTCCGTATCACTTACTGCCCAACACCCAGCTCTTGCAATAAGGGGACTACTGCTTGGAAATGGGAAGAGAGCCTGTGGAGAAAATCCTGGCCTTCAAGAACAATGCTGCGGAGTATCACCGTGCCAGCTATGAGACAAAGGGCAGTGCAGAGATTATGTGATGGGTAGATTGCAAAACTGGGTAGAATTCTCCCTCCTTTCTTTATCTCTATCTCGTTGGAATATACCTTTTCAAATTCTCTATCCTTTCCTCTTGAATTTGCACTGGCCTTGAATTCGCTTTAGTCCATAGGCAGAAGACATGACACTGAAGCAGTTTTGAGCCTTGGCAGACAGGTTTTGCATTTCTCATTGTCCTTGAACTCTGTCTCCCTACCAGGGGAAAAACCTGAGCTAGCTGCTGGAAGATGAGAAATACCCTGGTACAGAGACAGGCCAACAACCACCCAACCACCAGACATGTGAGAAACATAATACTTGGTGAATGAACTTGCTAGCTAACCATAAGTGAGCCCAGCCAAGACCTGAAGAATCACTCAACGGAGGGCAGCCCAAATTGCTGACTCACACCACCATGTGAGTCCTAACGAACAACCGTTTTCTTAGGCCACCAAATCTTGGCATTATGGTTGCACGGCAATGGATAACTGATATAAGGAGCAAGATTCCCATGCCTCTGTATCCTGTATCTCCTCTACCTCTAGGCTCATGGACAAATATTGCTTCAAGTACACAAATGCAAAGACATGGATCCTTGTTTTAAAAATTGTCAAACTACAGGCCAGCCGGTGGCATCGTGGTTACGGTGCTGGACTCCCATATGGCCAACCTCAGTTTGAGTCCAGGACCTGGCAGCTTGAAACTCATGCCTGGCATGGGTGCATGCATGCCCAATACCCCAATAAGAAAATGGAGGAGAAGAGATTGAGATGTAGCCATCCCCTGAGGGGTGATTTCTCATTTTTTCTCTCTCTGCCTCTCTGGCAAGCACACACACCCTATAGCAAATATCTGTCTAAAAATAAAAATGAAAGTCAAGCTATAACCAAAAGATTACCAGAGGAGTCTCTTCTCCAAAAAGAGATCATTCCAGACAAAGCCAATTGGACAAGTCTTGAATTAGGGATCCTCAATGTGCCAGGAGCTGCTGGAAACGATGGAAGCAAAGAGCCTAGTGGTGGGAGGAGATAAGACTGAGTAATCTCACTGCTCAGATTTTGTCCAAATATCTCTAAGGCATGACCAGTGTTTCCCGAGGCTCAGGTTAAGGGCAAAAGCTGCTCTGGGCCGCATGAAGCCCAGAGGTATCAGGTAGACTGGACTGAAGTCAGCACACTGGACAAGTATGTCCCAAAAGAATGTCAGAGAGAAAAGGACAGGATGGGGACATGGGTGGCCAAAGAGCTAGCAAGAGTGAGGCAGGTGTGTGTGTGTGAGGGCTTCTAGATACAGGCTGGACAGGCTGGACAGCCACCAGCCTTAAGATCCCTTGAGCCTGAGCTGGGGGTTTCTCCCAGAGGTTGGAAACAAAATAAGAAAGAATTGCTGGCTACAATTCCAGGCTAACTCCAAGCATAAATTGTCTTGCTTGACTCTTGAAATCTTCCGCCCATTCCCTTGTGCTTGGTGACCTCCATGGTAGAGCTAAACTTGGATTTATTCAGCCCAACTCAGCTCTGTTTATGTTTCCTTCTCAAGATATAAGACAGCTATTAAAATAAACAAAGCTGAAGGAACTAGGCAAACAAAGTGCAAAGGGGGACTTGGGGTTCTTACAGCTTTCAGGATGTGTATTTTCATAAAAATAGTGACTATTAGGCCCCCCCTGTAACCTAGTGGTTAAGGGAGCTGGATTCCATAGGGCCTACTGCAGTTCGAATTCTGGCCCTAGCAGGCTGAAAAACATGTCAGACATCTGTGCATGCATACCCCAAATTCCAATAGATGGAGATGCAGAGGAGAAGGGACTGTGGTATGACCACATCCGATGGGGGGATGCTTTCCCCTTATCTCTCTCTCTCTGTGTCTCTGATGAGGATGTGTAACCTCTAAAAAGGAAAAAAAAAAAAGAAAGGAAAATAAATGGTGGCTGTTGTATGGTATTTCTGTTTCCTCAAATGAGAGGCTCAGTCATCACTTCGAAGTGCACCTCCACGTCCACTCAGATGCTCTCAGAGAGAAGCTGGTATTTACTCTGTTCTGTCTCCTCGGTCAGGATCGAGCACTGGTTACTGACGGGTTTACCTGCCCGAGGACTCTGGTACATGATCCAGGGTGATGGTGTGTCTTTGCCCTCAGCAAGTACCTCTGTGCCCTGGGCACAAAGGAAATGGCCCCAGTGCCCCTTGCCCAGCTCCATCCTCCCAGCTTGAGGATCCTGCTTTGTCTAAGAACCAGTTGTCAACTGGTCACTGAGCTGAACAGCACACAATCCATTACACAGATCACAGGAAAACAACACCTATCCATGTCAGGTTGTTCCAATATGTGAACTGAGAGATCACTTTAGAGCCTCCTGCACTGGGAGGAGGAAGTAGAACTAGAAGGGAGAAGCAAAATAGAAAAAAAAAAAAAGGATGACAGTCAAGATTTCTTATCAGGCAGGTGGGCAGCAGAATGGGGGACAGTTAGGGAATTGCTCCTGACACAGCTTCTCAGTGGGCAGGAATCACCACTCACCCATTCCTCTCACCTGAGACCCTCTCCTGCCCCATCTTAAGCCTCTTCCACGCTGCCGGCCACACTCCTCAGAATGTTGTATGCTATACTTGGCTAAAAGCTAAACCTGTTTTTTTTCCAGCCCAGCTCAGCTCTTTCTGTTTTCCCCTGGAGATGTAAGACAGCTATTAAAATAAACAGCAGGGCTCTCAGCTACACACACCCCTTGTTAATTGCCTTGGTTAACCCTGAAGGCGCCACTAAAGAATAACCCTATGGTTAATTGTTGAATGATGGTCTTCCTCTCCCAAGCCTGAGCGGCCCTGCTCCTCAAGGTCTCTGTGGAGAGTTCAATATAAACTGAAAAGCCAAGGGTTACATTCTCTGGGAGACCCATTTGCCTTTAGGGGCTTGCCAATGGTAGGTGGCCATGAGGGGTGCCAAGGTTGATCCCTGACAGAAGGCAGAATGTTCTGGGAGGAATAAAATGTGTGCCAAGTGGTGTCATCCCTTGGAACAAGGCCCTTCTTCATATGGCCCAGGCCTCATGTGTTCTTGGAACAAGCTGTCACCTGTCCCTCCCCACATGGGGCTGTATCCTGACTTTGATCAGAAATGCATCTGTAGGAGGCTCAAACCTGAAACTCACTTGTTCCCACAGGAAGGAAGCAGGCTTTTCCCAAAGACACTGAGCTTCCTCAAAGTCACCATTTATGCTGCAAGTCCCCCCCCAAAAGCTGAACAGTATTGCCTAGGCATTCAGTCAGCCATGGATTTCCAAGAAGCAGACGCTGAGACAAGAATTCAAGGGCAAATAGCTTATTTGGGGATCAAGGAGAGTGGGGAAGTCAGACAGGAAAGGGAGAGCTGCCAAGCTGCCAATAAAGGGTGCGTGTTGACCATTTACCTCTGGGGGGTCACTGGCATTTCACCCCCTAAAACTTGGGGGCCATGTAGAACACAGGCCTTGGATTATTCTCAGATTAGTTGGTGTATGTTTACACCAACACCCACAGGCTTTGGTTGAAGGAGAGCAGGGGTGTTGGGAGAAGGAAGCAGGAGCGTTGATTCCCCGCCATGTCCAACTTTTCGTTAGGGTGGGTCAAATGGGGCTCAGTGAGCAGAGGAAGGCTTCAGGAAGAAATGTAGACTCTGGCAGCTGGAAATCAGGCCAGCATGCACTGGAGAAGTGAGAGCTACAGATACGAGCAGGGACACCGAGCACCGGCCATCAGCCCCTCAGCATGAGTTACATCAGCAGTGGTGACTATAATAATATCGATGTATTCCCGAGAATCCACCTTGCATAGGCAAGTGAGGAAAGAGTTCACTGTCATCTGCCAAGAAAATGGGGGTTTGGGGAGATCGTGTGAACTGTTCACAATTACGCAACTCGTCAGTGGCTCAAGCCCTTTCAGCCCGAATTCCAAACTTTTTGCTCCTTGAGCACTTGGCTGGAAATGTCAAAATCAACTAGCTGTCCATCTCAGCAGAGCTAGCAAAAACACCTGGACAGAACTGGCTTTGGTTTCTCGGTGTAGTCATCCAGTCAGGATTTGGAGGGATAGCTATTTGCCAGACACTAGGCACTAGGGTTACAATGGCAAAAAGTGGTGAGATAAACCACCATTGCCTGCTCTTATGGAGTTTAGACTCTAACAGGTGTTCTTGAGCGATTAAGTCAATCCCTCGGAATTAACCCATTTGGAACCCAGGACGTGTGCAGTGCGTGTGGGAGGTAATCACTGAAGCTTTTCTCCTTGCTAGTCTCTCTTTCTCTTTGCCCTCTTTGGAGCCCAACCTTTTTACTCTTTAACTGGCCAAAAAAGGAAACAGAAACAGAGCTCTGGGGGCTAGCCCCATGGTCGACTTTAGTTAGGCTTGAAAACCAAGTTGGGCACATGTGCCTGGCCAGAATCCCAACAAGATGGAGAAATGGAGAAGAAGAAATTGAGGTGTTACCCCTCCCAATGGAGGGGTCCAGGACTCCCATTGGAGGGGAGGGGTAACACCTCAATTCCCATGACCCTCCCAATGGGGAGGGGGTCACTTACTCCCTCCCACTCTCCCTCTCTCTTTTTCTCTCTGTCTCTCTTTCTCTGGCAAGCACTTGTCACCCTTTGGCTCAAAAAAGAAATAAAGAAAAGAAAAGCAATCCCTTCTCCTCCATTCTCCTCTTGGGATCCTGGGCACTAACACACATGCACTTGGTATGAGTTTAAGCTGCCGGGTCTGGGACTCGAACCACAGTCGACCACATGGGAGTCCAGTGCTGTAGCCATTACACCATCTGCTGGTCCCCCCCCCAGTATGTTTTTATTTATTTTTTTTTGAGAGGTTTTCGCTATAGGGCGCGTGCGCTCGCCAGACAGACAGACAGAGACATAGAGACAGAAAACAAGAAATCATCCCCCAGGGGGGATGGTCATGCCGCAATCCATTCTCCTCCATTCTCCTCTCAGGATCTTGGGCACGCATGCACACGTGCCCGGTGTGAGTTTTAAGCCACTGGGTCCGGGACGCGAACCGCGGTCAACTACATGGGAGCCCAGCGACATAGCCATTACGCTAACTGCTGGTTCCCCCCCACCCCAGTATGTTTTTAAAGCCACTGAATCTGAGATTTGAACTGTGGTTGACCACATGGGATCTCCCAATGCATAATGCTTACCCACTGTACTTCCCTCTTCCTACTTTTAAAAATACAGATACTATTAGGTTGTCGGCAAAGTCATGATGTATTTTTCCATGTTTTTCTATGCAAAAATGCACCATGACTTTCCCAATAGCCAATGGAACATTTCAAATTACATATGAAGCTCGCTTTCTATTTCTGCTGTATAGCACTACTCTAGAACTTCCTGGAAGAATTCTTTCTTTCTTTACCCCACACAAACTGACTTCTCTCTCAGTTTTTCTCATATTAGTTAATGGCACCAGACATGCGCACACACACACACTCACAATCACGCTGCTTCCAGTCAACAGTTCAGTGGCTTGCTCTTGTAATAGAACGGATAGCCAAGAATAACACATTTGAAAGAAGCATGGGAAAGAAAAAGATCAAAAACGGAACAGAAAATGGGAAGTTGGGAAAAGGAGCCAGGAAGATGAAACAAAGATAATGCAGAAAGAAAAAAAAAAAAAAAACTTCCTAAAAAGCTGCAATTAATATTTTCCTAGACACGAGGATAGATGTTATATCTATGAAATAGCATAACACTGTGAAAAATGAATGAACAGCAAATGGAGTTCCTAGGAATTAAAAACCTGATAGCCAAAATTTTTTAAATTCTGTAGAACAGTTGGGAGAAAATAAAACAAGAAGGAAAAGAAATAGATAATAGAATAGTAAGGACAAGAAAATCAAACAGTTTACAGTGCTGTGTAAAAAAAAAAAATTTCCATGACTTGTACTAATAAATTCATCTCCTATTGCATTACAACCTGGTACACATAGATAGTTATGCCATACCAATGCTTGTTACATGATGATATGAGTCAGATTCCTCCTGAAAAACAGAATCAATGGAGTAGGTCGATAGATAGTTACAGATAGAGATATGTAAGAAGGGATTTATTGTGGGTATTTGCTCCTACAGTTAGGGAGGTTGAGTCCTGTGATATTCTATCTATAAACCGGAGAATCAAGGAAACTGATGTTGTAACTCAGTCCAAATCCAAAGGCCAGTTTTAGAAATAGGATCTCTGATGTTTGAGGGCAGAAAGAGATGCATATACTTGCTCAGAAGAGACAATGAGGACTTGCCTTTTCTCCACCTTTTTGTTATATCAAAAGTCCTCAACAGATTGGGCAGTGCTTACTAATGGTGGTGAGGTCGATCTAATTTACTGAGTTTACTGATTCAAATGATAATCTCTTCCAGATACATTCTCACAGATATGCTCAGAAAAAATGTTTTACCAGCTGCCTGGGCATCCCTTACTCTCATCAAGTTTACACATAAGATTAACCATCAAATGGACCAGCAGATGATAAAATGGTTATGTCACTGAACTCCCATGTAGTCCACCACAGTTCAGAAAGAAAAAAAAAAAAAAAACTTCCTAAAAAGCTGCAATTAATATTTTCCTAGACACGAGGATAGATGTTATATCTATGAAATAGCATAACACTGTGAAAAATGAATGAACAGCAAATGGAGTTCCTAGGAATTAAAAACCTGATAGCCAAAATTTTTTAAATTCTGTAGAACAGTTGGGAGAAAATAAAACAAGAAGGAAAAGAAATAGATAATAGAATAGTAAGGACAAGAAAATCAAACAGTTTACAGTGCTGTGTAAAAAAAAAAAATTTCCATGACTTGTACTAATAAATTCATCTCCTATTGCATTACAACCTGGTACACATAGATAGTTATGCCATACCAATGCTTGTTACATGATGATATGAGTCAGATTCCTCCTGAAAAACAGAATCAATGGAGTAGGTCGATAGATAGTTACAGATAGAGATATGTAAGAAGGGATTTATTGTGGGTATTTGCTCCTACAGTTAGGGAGGTTGAGTCCTGTGATATTCTATCTATAAACCGGAGAATCAAGGAAACTGATGTTGTAACTCAGTCCAAATCCAAAGGCCAGTTTTAGAAATAGGATCTCTGATGTTTGAGGGCAGAAAGAGATGCATATACTTGCTCAGAAGAGACAATGAGGACTTGCCTTTTCTCCACCTTTTTGTTATATCAAAAGTCCTCAACAGATTGGGCAGTGCTTACTAATGGTGGTGAGGTCGATCTAATTTACTGAGTTTACTGATTCAAATGATAATCTCTTCCAGATACATTCTCACAGATATGCTCAGAAAAAATGTTTTACCAGCTGCCTGGGCATCCCTTACTCTCATCAAGTTTACACATAAGATTAACCATCAAATGGACCAGCAGATGATAAAATGGTTATGTCACTGAACTCCCATGTAGTCCACCACAGTTCAAATCCTGGACCCAGTGGCTTAAAACTCACCATGGGTTTGTGACCATGCATGCCCAAAATCCCAAGAGGAGAATCGAGGAGAACAGATTGCAGTGTGGCCATGTCCCCTAGGGAGTGATTTTCAGTTTCTGTCTCTCTGGTGAGTGCATGTGCTCTATTGCAAAAATCTCTCTTGAAAAAAATTACATATGTAAGCTAAAATCGTCTTTTCTATTCTATTTCTTTTTTAAAAATTCTTGTTAGAACTCACTAAATTGTGTATTTTGTGTGTGTGCTTTTTTTTTTTTTTTTTACATTCTAATGGTATACAACCTAAAATGTGTAAATCTCTGCTCTAAAAGATGCAGCATCTAACTATTTGGTGTTTCTGGAGAAAAACATAAAGGGGGAGAAATTAGCAAATAAACAACACAAGAACGTTTTTAAGGATTAGAACACTTTGGGTCAGTAGGTGGCATGTGGTTACGGTGCTGGATTCCCAAATGGCCAACTATAGTTCAAGTCCTGGACCTGGTGGTTTACTTTCTCTCTTTCTCTCTCACTGGAGAGCACATGTGCCCTATAGAAAATTTTTAAAGGAGTAGCAATGGTAATAAATAAAATAAAATTTAAAAACATTCTAGATATTGTTCATGGTGCTGTCTTGGTCTCTGGGAGCATTTATCATCAGACCTATTTTTGTGAAATTTCTGTGTTTGCGTATGTGCATGCATGTGTCCAGAGAATACTCTAGAGGACAATGGTCTTCCAGGTGGTTTTTATTTTCTTGTTTGTGGTCGTTCATATTATTATTATTTTTTAAAATACAAACACCCTAACTGTATAATAATGAGAAATTCTTTTTTTCTTCTTCTTTTTTTTTATTTTTTTTTTATTTTTATCTTTTATCATCATATCTTCTTCATATTACATTCTTTCCCTCTCTCTCTGTCTCTCTCTCTCTAGTGAATTAAATAATAGTATTAAACAAAACTAAATAAGTAAACCTTTTTGAAAAAGGAATTAGAGGACTCATCTCTCCTATTGTAAGATTTCTCTGTGAGCCTTAGAGACTAAGGTTAAAAAGACTGACACAAAGACGCTTCATCTTCAAATATCAGGACAGTGTGGATAAAGGCATTTTTTTTTAATTCCAGAAAAATTTAAAAATTAAAAGTAACATACAAAGAATCCAAGGATACAAGACATCTCAATAGCAATTATGAATGGTAGAAACCAATGGAGTTACACCTCAATTCTGGGATGAAATTCATTTCAAACTGAAACCGTACGTCCAAATCCTCCATCAAGTAGGAGGACGGAGTAAAGGCAGCTCCAAATACAGTGACTCAGACATTTATCCTCCATGTCTCCTTTCTTAGGAAGTTCCTGAGGATCTATTTTAGCAAAATGGAAACATAAACCCAGAAACAGAGGGAGTAGGGGATAAATCAGAGAAGCTAGTGACAGCAAATGCCAGGAAAACAAATCTAAACCAATCCTAGAAAATTAAACAGATGAAAACAGAAAGAAGAGGGTATCAATTTAGAAGACTCTGGGCAAAGAAACAATAGATCATTTGATGTCTTTGAAAGAAATGCTGAAAAAAAGATGGACAGAACCGTAGTAGTGGGAATGGCTTGGAAATGGGGAAAATGCGTTGGACGCCAGAAAGCGAGGCAAAGGAAGAAATAAACCACTTTTTCAAGAATGATGCATAATCATACTACACTACTTGATTCGGCAATGAGCAGTATGTTCGTAAGGTAAGCACAGATTTGATTAACTAAATTTGGGATACAACTATAGTTATACTGATGGGGAGGGACAGTGTAAGTGGTGAGAGATGCTATTCATTTTTAAAGATATTCTTTTTCTCTTGCCATAGGGTACATGGGCTCACCAGAGAGATAGAGAGATAGTGAGAGGAAAAGTGGGAAATCACCCCTTCCCAGGAGGATTACCACACCACAATCCCTTCTCCTCCATTCTTTTCCTGGGAATACATGCACACATACCCAGCATGAGTTTCAAGCCACCAAGTCTGAGACATGAACCATAGTCAGCCATGTGGGAGTCCAGGGTCTTAACTACCATGTCACCTGCTGGTCCCAATGGATACTATCTAAAAGAAGTTAACAAATAGCATGTAAGTTGAGACCAGCAGTTAGCATAAGGGCTATGTCGCTGGACTCCCACGTAGCCGATCGTGGTTCGCATCCCGGACCCGGTGGCTTAAACTCACGCCAGGCGTGTGTGCGTGCGTGCCCAATATCCCAAGAGGAGAATGGAGGAGAAGGGATTGCAGCATGGCCATCCCCCCTGGGGGGTGATTTCTCACTTTCTATCTCTCTGTCTCTGTCTTCCTAGCGAGCGCACACGCCCTATAGCAAAAAAAACTCTAAAAAAAATTTATAAAAAGAAAACAAATAGCATATAAGTTGACACACTAAGAAATAGCACATAATAATGGTAAGAATAATAAATATGCATATTATTTTGGGAGGACAAGTAAAAGGTGAAAGGTTTTGCCTCTGGGTATTTGAGGGCAAGGCAGGAAGGGTTACTGAAGGAATTCCCATTTTATACTGTAAGCCTTAAAGTACAATTTATTTTTTTTAATCTATTGTTTTTTTAAAGAATTATTTATTTAATTTTATTTATTTATTCATTATTTTAATTTGATCAGAAACACACACATACACACACACACAGAAAGAGAGAAAGGGAAAATGAGAAAGCAAGCCACCAGTTCTGGGACTCTAAACATGATCAGCCATGTGGGAGTGTCCAGCCTTAACCACCACACCACCTGCTCATCCCTGATTTTTTTTAATATGTAGAATTTACTTTGTGAGAAACTTTTTATTTTTTGAGAAGTTTTTGCTATAGGGCATGTTTACTCACCAGAAAGATAGAGAGAGACAAAGAGAGAGAAAGCAAGAAGTCACCCCCCCAGAGGGGATGGCCACACTTCAATCCCTTCTCCTCCATTCTCCTCTTGGGATTTTGGGCATGCACGCACATGCTCCCGGTGTGGGTTTAAGCCACTAGGTCCGGGACTTGAACCGTGGTCGAATACATGGGAGTTCAGTGACATAGCCATTACACCAACTGCTGATCCCAACTTTGTGAGAAACTTTAACTTCTTTAAAAAGAAGAGCCACAGCAAAGCAGGAATATTTTTGCGGAATTTCTCCTAACTATTCACCCCATGGGAATAAATAAATGCATCTTTCTTTATGTAAAACTTGCTATTAGGAAATCAATCATGTAAACATTATACAGATTCTTAAGATCCTTAAGTCTTAAGGGTGCGAAACTGGGCACCCAACACCCTGCTCTGCTTCAGCCAGCAAAGTCTAGCTCTTTCTGGAGAAAGGATTGTGATAGCCATTAGGAAAAACTGTGGTTTGTCGCTGGGGAGAAACTGGACCTCCCTCTGTCCCCAAACTTCTATCCCAGACAAGCTCACCCTGGTACTTCTTGGGCTGCCCTATCTCCCTAGATGTACTGTGATGGTCTTGCAGTCATGGGGTCTTGGTGAGTATCCACACTGGGAAAAGCACATCTCCAAAACCAGAGTGGTACTTTCATGTCAAAACTGACTGAAGGAGAAATATCTCCCCAAAAGTTATTTAAAAGACAATCAGATATTCCTCTCCCTGAGAAAATATAAATAAGTTTTTTGACAGAAAGCTCTCTCCAAGATTTTATCACATAATAAGATGAAAAACTTTCCTAGACAAAACAGCCAGGCAAACTCCTGAGTTAAGGCCTTAGCTCAGCCTCAGGCTTTGACTGCATGCGCAGAGAAGTCCTGGGGTCCATTCCACAGTCCTCCCCAAGTCCCCAAGTTCTCAGGGGCAGGGTGAGAGTGCATGTGTTTCTTTTCTTTTTTGAGAGGTTTTTGCTATAGGGCACATGTGCTCTCCAGAAAGACACAGAGACAGAGAGAAAGCAAGAAATTACACCCCAGGAGGGATGGCCACACCACAATCCCTTCTCTATTCTCTCGGGATCTTGGGCACGCACGCTCACATACCCCGCTTAGTCCAGTACTCAAACCGCAGTTGACCACATGGGAGTCCAGCGACATAACCATTACGCCAGTTGTTGGGCCCAAGAATGCATGTGTTTCTGCGCAGAGTTCCAAGCAGCAGGGAAAGATGATAAAAAGTGGCTATGCAACAGCTCCAGCCAATGAAGGGTGTTGTGAATTCAGAAAGGCCCGAGACTGAAGGGCCCTCTCTTCCCTAGTTGGAAATATCACCTTTCTCTCCTGGTTTTTTTCTTTCCTTTTGCTTGGCTGAATTTCAGGAAATAGAGTAAAATCTGTATGTGTCTCATCCAATTATTACTCTTAATTGTGCTGTTGTGACAGTGTGTAATAAGGGTCTGTGTGATTATATTGCTGTACAAATCCCTCTCATATACTTCCATTCACTTGACCCTTAAAACTACCCAGTGAAGTCAGCGGAGCATTTTACAGAAAAATGAGGCACAGAGAATTGATTGTCTTTCCAAAGAACACCCAGCCAGTAACTATTAGAGGCAAACCCATGTTATTTCTGCTGAGCCCTTCCCTACAAAGAGAATAAGGCTGATAATAGGAAATGCATACAATAAAATAGTGCAATATACTGCAGAAACAGGAAAAAGACGAAATTAGAATAAGATGTATGGGCTAGGGAGGGGGATATACCTCAACAAACACTACACAGCTACTATAATTCAAGACATCCTGGCAGTCTAAGCAAGAAAATGAGATTACAAGAAAACAAGATTAGCAGTAAAAGGTAAGCCAACGCCCAAATCCAGCATTATAGACAAAACTACTTACCATGAAAAGACTTGGGTCGGGAACCAGCAGTTAGCGTAATGGCTATGTCGCTGGACTCCCACGTAGTCGACCGCGGTTCGTGTCCCAGACCCGGTGGCTTAAAACTCACGCCGGGCGCGTGTGCGTGCGTGCCCAAGATCCCGAGAGGAGAATGGAGGAGAAGGGATTGCGGCGTGACCATCCCCCCTGGGGGTGATTTCTCGCTTTCTGTCTCTATGTCTCTCTGTCTGTCTAGCGAGCGCACGCGCCCTACAGTGAAAATCTCTCCCCCCCGCAAAAAAAAAAAAAAAAGACTTGGGTCCATTTTCTCATTCTAAGGCGTATCCTATTTGAATTAGCCTCACTCAGGAATCACCTGGGCCCATCAGTTAATGGAAATACACATTCCTGGTGCTGGCTTAGCACAGGTTCTAATAAACATCTTAAAATTTCAAGTTAAGATTTCTCTACCTGAGTCTCAAGACAACAAGTGGATCTTCCAAATGGAACAATCAGTGTTTTCCCCTCAATCTGCTAGAGAATCAGTTCCAAAGTCTTCAGAACAGTCAAACAACCTTAGGTTCCATTATAGTGTCAATCAAGAAATCCTCTTGAAATTCTGATTGTGTCTCATTGACCTCTCAGAGACTTGGGCTTTCCATTTGTGGATAGAAAATTATCCTTCCAACCAGTGCTCCTAAAACAAGCCAAAGGGAAACAGCTGTGTAGCATTAGAGGTGTCTGGGAGGATCCTTACAGGGTGTAGCTGGTGTCTTCTATTTATGCTCTCCCAGTATTCTTTCTCTTTATTGCTAACAGAACTTAGTTCTTCTGTTGGGGTCTAGATGGGACAAGATACCACACCATACTAATGAACCAAGTTATGGGAATGACTTAACTGAAACACTTGAGAATCTTCTAGAAAGTTGAGTTTTGAGTGGAGAGACATGGAGCTACAACATGAGATTTTGACTAAAATTTTCACAGCTCCCCTAGTTCCATAACCTGGCTGGTCAGGTTTGTCTGTGATTCTATCGACGACATAATATCCTTCTAATAAATTCCATTTTTAGCTAAATTAACAAGATTTTGTTGCGTACTATGAGAAAACCTTAAAAGATACACAAGAAAAGGATGTAGATGAGGAGGCAAATCTTTTTTCACATCTCTTAGAACAGGCCAATGTAGCATATGTAGCAATGTAGCAGAGGGTCCTTATCAGAAACAGTGAACGAGCAAGCATCTACACAATTCGCATACACATTTTGAAAAAGCTGCCCTAGTAATATTGATGCCCATGTTTGACTAAATTCTTCCTACAGTGGACGAGACACAAAACAAATTTGAGCTCTAATCCTGGACATGCCCTATGTAACAAACCCAGAAAGTGAGCAAGGTACCAGCGTGAGACAAAAAGGGAGTCAGAGGTGATTCTTGCGAACTCACCAACTGAAATGAAAGACCATCCTCATCCCAGTAGGTTTTGTCCATGAAGGAAAGAAGGCCAGGCTAACAGACCTTCCAGCATTTCGAGGGAAGTCATAACTCACCATAATTTGCCATGAACAGAAGGCAACCGCAAAATAATAATAATAATTACAAGTAAAACAACATAGGATTATTCAATTCCATCTGGGAATGTTGCCTTCTTTAGGCTGTGAGCCTGAGCTCTGTCACCTCTTTATTGCAGAGAGATTAGAAAAAGTCGAATGTACCGGACTCAATAGAATCAGTAAGAGCATTGAAAAAGAAAAAAGTTTATCACCACGTTATTCGATGTTATTCAATGTTGGGTCTATGGAACCCATGTGCAACTGTCTACCACCTTGACAACTCTGGGGCCTTTCAAGTTCCTTTCATGCTCAAGCTAAATTCCCCACAGGTGAGATTTCTCTGTCTGCTTCTGTCAAAGCCAACCTGTAGGACCTTTTTATACCACCCAGCCTGGAAGTCACCTTGAGTCAGCATTATTTTTTATTTTATCACTGTACACCTTTACAGTGTACAATGTGGTTTTTCCCAGCATGACTATGGTGCACGTTAGTCAAGTCAAAGGTGTTACTGAATACATTATCATCAGTGGATAACTTCTCATCTTTGTGTCTATTTAATGTCTTGTTTGCTTTGTTCCCTGATCCCCTCCTTCCTACCCCCTATTACCCACCCCTTATTACCTACCCCCTCCTATACTATTTCTAGTATCTACAGTTGACCTCCCTGTCTGCATTTTTCACATCTGCTCTCACTCTCCGTCTCCTCACTTTTGATGCTTTCTTCCTTCACCTCTGGACTTCTCCATACACCCCATACATGGTCTAGTCATCTTTCTATCATCCTTTGTCTGAAGGAAGAGGGAGACAAATACCTAGGTAGGACTACAGAGCCATGGGGTATTGTTACTTCCTCGTGGAATAGATGAACCG
>NW_006159958.1:669000-671256 GCF_000334495.1 Tupaia belangeri chinensis
ACCGCTCAGGGGACCACATGACATGTCCAAGATTACACCACGCATGATTGGCAGTGCCAAAGTGCATTCTCTCATTCACTCACTAGACATGTATTGAGTACCTCTATTATCTCCTTGGGATTGGAGACAGAGCAGGAAAGAGACAAGCAAAGACTCTTCCTTCCATAGAAAGAAAAAGAACGCAAGATACTGTCTGGGGGCGAGAAGTTCCAGGAGAGAAACCCAAGCAGGTACAGAGATGGAGAGTGCTAGGGGCAAGACTGGGGACCAGAGTGATAAGGAAAAGCTTCTCTGAGGAGGTAATAATATCTGAGAACAGACTAGAATAAAGTGTGCCACACAAAAATCTGGGAAAAGAGCATTCTTTGTAGAAGGCAAAAGAAATCCAAGGAAGGAAGACAGTTGGTGTATTTGGGAAGTGAGAAGATCAGTGTGGCTGGGGCAGAGTCAGGGCAGTGAAGAGGCTTTGGAAATGAAGTCAGAGAGAGCCAGGAGCCAGATCATGGAAGCCAGATCACTGGGTAATAAGAAGCTAAGAAGTATTGAGTAGGAGAGTGGCATAATCAAGACTTTGAGGAAAATTGGAAACTGTCTTCTAGGCCTGTTCTCGGTGCTATTCACAGAAGTCCACACAGGTTGTGCACTGACCAACTCCAGTTCTCATAGATCATGGTATGAATTCCCCCCGACACTGAAAAGTGTGGTGGCTACATTGCCTGCCAACCCTAGAGCTCATGTAGGCCTAATTTCTTTTCTTTTCTTTATTTTTTTAAAAAATAATTATGTATTTAATTTTATTTATTTATTTATTTTTTAAATTTTGCTATAGGGCACGTGTACTCACCAGAGACATACAGAGAGAGGGAAAGTGAGAAAGCAAGCCAGATCTCAGACTTGAACAGTTGTCAGCCATTGTGGGAGTCCAGCGCCTTAACCACCTTAACGCCACCTGCTGGCCCCCATTTAGGCCTAATGTCATCATTGGTGTGCATAAAGAAATCCAAGGACTTCTGATTCAAGCACTCCTGGACATGACCTCACATCTCTTAACAGGTTGGTGACAGGTTGGTCAGGGCATTGAGCTACAGTGCGATGGAGAACCCGAGGTGGGGGAGAGGCTGGTTCTGGCACAGGTATCCTTCCACTCATCAGCTACCTCCTGAAACTCAGATTTCAGAAGTCAGAGGAGGATATGAGCCAGTGCCACTTGTACCAATGACAAATCTCTGATGTGCTTGGCTATTACTTAGTACTAGGCAGAGACGCAATGAGTTCCTTTCCCTCCTCACTTCTCATTCAAGCCTCTGACATTTGTCCTGCCATGAACAGGTATGAAAAAAGCAAAGAGTAGTGCCTTATGTTGCAAGCAATTGCTTTTCTTGTTATTCTTTTAGTCATACACACACACACACAGGATTCGTGTGGATCAAGTAAGGCACACATCAGCCCAGTGTTATAATCACCTTCCCTGATCCTGAAAGCCTCACACAGAACCCCTCTTACACTCACTCCCTCTACCCTAGTATCTTTCCTTTCTGACCCTATCTTTATATTTCAAGTAGCAATTCAAAATTTAGTTCATTTTGCATCCACTTAGGACCCAGAGAGATGGCTGCAGAAGCAGGAGGCATGTCTGGATTGACTGCCTGTCATATCTAGCAACATCTGGCTTTGGGGGATGTTTGTCTCCACATCACTGGGGTTTGGACCTGAGATTGTTATGAAGTTGCTACCATCTCACACAGAAAGCTGATAAAGCTCTCGAGCAGGGGAATGTTATTTCCACAAACCCATTTTTAGAAGGCAAACAGCTAATCAGCCTTACTAGCTAATTGGCTTGAACTATAGAAAAAAGTAATGTGTAAACATCTTGCTGGGAAACCCAGCAGAGAAAAAAAATCAGGCAAGGAACAAAAACAGTCATTCTGCAGTCTTTTCTGCAGGGAAATCACAGTGGACCAATAGCCATCCTGTCTGCAAGTCATCATATTCCCAAGGTAGCTGGCAACTTTTCCACTACCCTTCGCCCAGCAGAGCTGTCCTTAAATCGTTCTTGTGAGCTGGGCAGATGTGCTTTGCTGTGAGAAAATAACCGTGTAATTGAAATCTTCAGTCCAGTTCCCGTTCTAGGTATTGATTACTATGAAACAAAATATGGTTTGATTGTATGTGTCCTCCTGGAATTTATATGTTAAAATACTAACCTGCAAGTGATGGTATTAGAGGGGGGGGGGGCTTTAGAAGGGTTTAAGTCAT
>NW_006159958.1:676487-715748 GCF_000334495.1 Tupaia belangeri chinensis
ACCGCTCAGGGGACCACATGACATGTCCAAGATTACACCACGCATGATTGGCAGTGCCAAAGTGCATTCTCTCATTCACTCACTAGACATGTATTGAGTACCTCTATTATCTCCTTGGGATTGGAGACAGAGCAGGAAAGAGACAAGCAAAGACTCTTCCTTCCATAGAAAGAAAAAGAACGCAAGATACTGTCTGGGGGCGAGAAGTTCCAGGAGAGAAACCCAAGCAGGTACAGAGATGGAGAGTGCTAGGGGCAAGACTGGGGACCAGAGTGATAAGGAAAAGCTTCTCTGAGGAGGTAATAATATCTGAGAACAGACTAGAATAAAGTGTGCCACACAAAAATCTGGGAAAAGAGCATTCTTTGTAGAAGGCAAAAGAAATCCAAGGAAGGAAGACAGTTGGTGTATTTGGGAAGTGAGAAGATCAGTGTGGCTGGGGCAGAGTCAGGGCAGTGAAGAGGCTTTGGAAATGAAGTCAGAGAGAGCCAGGAGCCAGATCATGGAAGCCAGATCACTGGGTAATAAGAAGCTAAGAAGTATTGAGTAGGAGAGTGGCATAATCAAGACTTTGAGGAAAATTGGAAACTGTCTTCTAGGCCTGTTCTCGGTGCTATTCACAGAAGTCCACACAGGTTGTGCACTGACCAACTCCAGTTCTCATAGATCATGGTATGAATTCCCCCCGACACTGAAAAGTGTGGTGGCTACATTGCCTGCCAACCCTAGAGCTCATGTAGGCCTAATTTCTTTTCTTTTCTTTATTTTTTTAAAAAATAATTATGTATTTAATTTTATTTATTTATTTATTTTTTAAATTTTGCTATAGGGCACGTGTACTCACCAGAGACATACAGAGAGAGGGAAAGTGAGAAAGCAAGCCAGATCTCAGACTTGAACAGTTGTCAGCCATTGTGGGAGTCCAGCGCCTTAACCACCTTAACGCCACCTGCTGGCCCCCATTTAGGCCTAATGTCATCATTGGTGTGCATAAAGAAATCCAAGGACTTCTGATTCAAGCACTCCTGGACATGACCTCACATCTCTTAACAGGTTGGTGACAGGTTGGTCAGGGCATTGAGCTACAGTGCGATGGAGAACCCGAGGTGGGGGAGAGGCTGGTTCTGGCACAGGTATCCTTCCACTCATCAGCTACCTCCTGAAACTCAGATTTCAGAAGTCAGAGGAGGATATGAGCCAGTGCCACTTGTACCAATGACAAATCTCTGATGTGCTTGGCTATTACTTAGTACTAGGCAGAGACGCAATGAGTTCCTTTCCCTCCTCACTTCTCATTCAAGCCTCTGACATTTGTCCTGCCATGAACAGGTATGAAAAAAGCAAAGAGTAGTGCCTTATGTTTCAAGCAATTGCTTTTCTTGTTATTCTTTTAGTCATACACACACACACACAGGATTCGTGTGGATCAAGTAAGGCACACATCAGCCCAGTGTTATATTCACCTTCCCTGATCCTGAAAGCCTCACACAGAACCCCTCTTACACTCACTCCCTCTACCCTAGTATCTTTCCTTTCTGACCCTATCTTTATATTTCAAGTAGCAATTCAAAATTTAGTTCATTTTGCATCCACTTAGGACCCAGAGAGATGGCTGCAGAAGCAGGAGGCATGTCTGGATTGACTGCCTGCCATATCTAGCAACATCTGGCTTTGGGGGATGTTTGTCTCCACATCACTGGGGTTTGGACCTGAGATTGTTATGAAGTTGCTACCATCTCACACAGAAAGCTGATAAAGCTCTCGAGCAGGGGAATGTTATTTCCACAAACCCATTTTTAGAAGGCAAACAGCTAATCAGCCTTACTAGCTAATTGGCTTGAACTATAGAAAAAAGTAATGTGTAAACATCTTGCTGGGAAACCCAGCAGAGAAAAAAAATCAGGCAAGGAACAAAAACAGTCATTCTGCAGTCTTTTCTGCAGGGAAATCACAGTGGACCAATAGCCATCCTGTCTGCAAGTCATCATATTCCCAAGGTAGCTGGCAACTTTTCCACTACCCTTCGCCCAGCAGAGCTGTCCTTAAATCGTTCTTGTGAGCTGGGCAGATGTGCTTTGCTGTGAGAAAATAACCGTGTAATTGAAATCTTCAGTCCAGTTCCCGTTCTAGGTATTGATTACTATGAAACAAAATATGGTTTGATTGTATGTGTCCTCCTGGAATTTATATGTTAAAATACTAACCTGCAAGTGATGGTATTAGAGGGGGGGGGCTTTAGAAGGTGTTAAGTCATGAGGACAGAGCCCTTATGCCTGGGGTTAGTGCCCTTATAAATTAGGCCCAGAGGAGCTCATTCTTTCCTTTTACCATGTGAAGACAGTGAGAAGATACCTTCTGTGAACCAGAAGACAACCCTCACAAGATACTGAATCTGCTGTCATCTTAATACTGCATTTCCCAGTCTTCAGGACTATAAGAAAAAATGTGTTGTCATGAGTCTATGGGTTTGGATTTTTGTTTGTTTGTTTCTTTTTATAGCAACTCAAATAGATTAAGACAAAAGTTATCTCAAAACTCAGTGGCTTAAAACAATTGATTATGACCTCTTATGACTCTGTGGGTTAACTTGGCTCAGCTGGATAGATGTCCCGAGACAACTATCACATGGTTAGAGTTAGACGACAGCTAGAGCTGGAGTCATTTGAAGGCTCAACCAGGCTGGACATCTGCCTGAGTCAGTTTGGACTGCTTTAACAAGTACCATAGAATGGGTGACTTAACAAAGATTGCTTTCTCACAGTTCTGGAGCCTGGGAAGTCCAAGATTAAGATGCCAACCAATTTGGTTCCCAGTAAAGGCTCTCTTTCTGCTTGCATCTTCTCGTTGTATCCTCACAGGTTGGAGTGAGAGGAAACAGCTCCCTCCTAACACTCCTTATGATGGCACTAATCTCATCATAAGGGATCTACCCTCAAGACCTGGTTACCTCCAAAAGGCCCCATCTCTAAATACCTTCACATTGGGGATTAGGCTTTCAGCATATGAATGTTGGAGGGGAATCAAATATCCAGTCCATTCACTATATTCTTGATGTGTCGCTCAGAGAGCTAGCAGTAAATGACAGCTGCAGGCTGGGATCTGGGCTGGGTCTGTTGACTGAGGAACTCATAAGTGCCTTCTCTGTGTGCTGAAGGCTTTTCTCTACCTGGAGGCTGAGTTTCAAAAGGGAGTATCCAGGTGGAAAGTGTTGTGCTTTTATAACCTAGCCTTAGAACTCTCAGAACATCACGCTGCTTCATTCTGTTTACTAGTTTAGCAAGTTACTAAGTCCAGCCAAGATTGAAATAAGAATCTGCCTTTTAAGGTGAGGAACAGCACAAGTGCACAGGGCCGGAAGGGCTCATGGAGGCCATTGTAGGAGACTACACACTTTCCCAGAAGCTGGCCTTGAGACGATGATTCATGTGCAGGTCATTTATGGAAAAGGTGCTCCCAGTAGAAACTGGATAAGACAATAGGGGAAGAAGCTCAGAGGATAGGAAGAAGACAAGCAACAGGGTGATTTCAGACAAATGCAGAGGTGAGTTCTAAAGTGTAAACTACCCCTAAGAGTTTGACCCAACTTAAGGCAAGGGCACTGAGCCTACATGTTCCTATCCATGTCAACATTGGCCAGTGGTCACGTGTCACTGAGGATGTGCTTTCAAACACCCAGCCTCTTCCAACCCTGCACATGCCCAAGGTGGCTCCAGTCACCCGAGGGCAGTCCTCTGAGAATAGTCATCTGTACTGCACTGAAAAGCACAGCACACAGATGTTGAGGGAATGTACAAGGGATCTGGGCAGGGACTAACTGTCTGTTACAACTGGTGTATGGGACTTAGGGATAGGATTGGAAAGGAAGGATTTCTCCATAGCATAAAATCATGTATTATTTCATTTTATCCTCTCAGCTGTTCTATGAGGTGTGTCCTAGAATCGTCATGTTACAGAGAAAACTCAGGCTCAGAAAAGTTTATATAACTTACCCATCTGAGTAAGGATCTGAGCCTTGATCCATATGGTTCTGAAGTCTACGATCCTTCTTTAAACCACATGAAATTCACAGAGGACTAGGAAATGCCAGCTAACTGCTGCCTTTCACCACAAAAGCTTGAATTTCCCTCCAACGACTCACAAACCCACACTCATCGACAGAATGCTCCTCACTACTATGGAAGTCGTGGCAAAGTTCTCTACCGTTGAAGTTCTCAGGAGAGAGACTGAGAGTTTTGTCTTCCATTTAAAGTGATGGCTCCCAATGTGGGTTGGGGGGGGGTTGCTCCCCAGGAGATATTTAGTGATGTCTAGGGACATTCTTAGTTGTCACAAAGCGTGGGAAGTTTTACTACTGATTTCTGCTAAGTAAATGCTAGAAAAGCTGCTAAACATTGTACGATGCACAGGGCAGCCCCCTCTACAAAGAACTAAACCACCCAAAATGTCAATAGTGTTGAGCGTATAAAATATTGATTAAAAGACTGAGTCTCCGACCAAGCAGAACATCCCAGGGCAGGTGCGGGAGGGAGGCAGTAGCTCTACCTACTTTCATAGGGCCCAAAGTGTAATTAATACTGAAAACTGAATTTCAGATGGTTGACTTCTATCCCCAGGAAGCACAGCTAGCTATTTTCTTTCTGTTTTAGCAGCATGTACTGGTTGGAGTTCCTAAGTCATTCTGCATCCTGGAATTCATGACACCCACTGATTTATAACATTCTTATTCCACAGACGATATCTAGACACTTTCTCAAGGGGAGAGGTGACACTTAGCAACTTGAAAAGTGAGAAAATAGGAGGCCAGGTACAGTGGCACAAGCTGCTAAGACACTGTGCTCAGTGGGCTAGGACCTCATGGATGGCCTGAGGTCAGTTCCAGATCCAACTCAAAGGTCAGGCATGGTAACACGGGCCTGTAGCCCAGTAACTTAGGAGGATGAGGCAGGAGGATTGTGAACTCGAAGCTGGCCTAAGTAAGACCTCATCTAAAAAAGAGCCAAGGGTAGTGGTGAGTGCCTATAATCCCAGCTAGGAGGCTGAAGCAGGAACCCTGAGATGGACAGATACAGATAGATAATAGATAGGTAGATTGATAGAAGATAGATAGATAGATAGATAGAATGATGATGAAAGATAGAATGATGATGATGATGGATGATAGATAGATGATAGAGAGATAGATGATAGATATAGATAGATAGATAGATAGATAGATAGATAGATAGATAGATAGATAGAATGATGATGAAAGATAGAATGATGATGATGATGGACGATAGATGATAGATAGATGATAGATATAGATAGATAGAACGATGATTGATAGAGATAGATGATAGATAGATAGATAGATAGATAGATAGATAGATAGATAGATAGATATAGGTAGATAGAGATGGCTAGAGAGATGATAGATAATAGATGATAGATATAGATAGATGATATAGATAGATTGATAGATGGATGATAGATAATAGATGATAGATAGATAGAGATGAGAAAACACGTAGTAGGATGAGTTCCTGTGGTGATCTGTGTTCTCCATCCATTAATCCTGTAATTTCCTAACCACAGAATCTGTTTCACACAGGAGGGAGAAGACCAATGTGTCTCAGCATTCACAAATGTTGTGTGTGTTCACCCGTTGGTGAATTGTGGCCCCAATTTCATGTGACTTATCACAATAAGCATAATTAAACACCCCAAAAAGCATTTGCTTTCAAAGTAGTCACCTTGAGAGGTTGCACATTTATGTTTAACAAGTCTTCCTTTGCTCAAAATACATTTGTACCACATCCTTTGGAATTGCCTTCCAGTTCAGCTTAAAACAAGAGGAAAAAAAAAAACTTATTATCTCCGAGTCATATAGCTTATTTATGATCTAAAAAAGTATTTCTCACTTTCAGAAACTACTAGAATTTGCCAGACTTATCTCTGAACAAATCTGGCTTATTTCTAAACACCAAACACACTCTCAAACAACCAATGTTCGCAAGCTATTTATCTTCAGAACCTAGCTTTATAATAGACTTAAGATAAAGTTTAGAATAAGATTATGCCCAAGGTTAGAGTAACCTGAAATATCTCCTTTTTGATTGAGTCTTAAGCCATGTTCAGAATAGTCAGTATCTGACCTTAGTTATGCTCTTGTTAACCTTAGTATTAAATGGATATCTTCATATTGGCACCACTTCTGTTTCTAGAATTGAGTTGCTAAATGTGGCATGCCCTGTACGAGGTGATGGGAATATAAAAATAAATAAAACAGTCCTTGCCTGAAAGCACACACCGATCTGGTGAAAGGAACAGGTATGTGGGCAGATGATTACAATTAGGGACTATATCCCCAAAACTTTACAACCAGTGGGGCACAAGCCCTGCCAATCAGAACAAACCAAGGACCTACCTTATCAGGAATTAATCCTTCAGTTACTGGATTACAGGGTCATCCAGAGGTCTGAGGGAGAGGCTGAGTGGTGGCATGGGGCTGGAGAATGGGATTCCCAGTTCCATGTTTACACAGCTGGTGCACATCAGCACATTGCTGTAGGGTGTGCACACCAACCAGAGGCTGGCCCAGAAGACAGGGCTCTTAGCTATCCAGACATCCAGGCCCATTGTCTTACCTGTACTTTCAGCTGTACCTGACATGAACAGTTCCATAAGCCTGGATACCCTCCAGCTGACGGTGTCCTACTACTAGCTCTTGTCTCTGTGGTCTGCCCTAGAGTCGTCAGTCCACTCTAGCTCAGCCAAGAAATGAGGGGCACTAATGCTTCTGAAGCAATCTTCCATCAGTGGGGGTTAGGGCAGTGAGGAAAGATGATAAGAGCTGCTCTGGCCTCCTCCCTTTCAGTAGACAGCCAAGGGAGACCTCTAGCCTTCTACAAAGTCCCAGGAGACTCAAATTCCTGACCCAACAGCAGCAACCTCTGAAAAGCACCAACACATCAGCCTTTTCTCTTCCACACTCCAGTTACCATCTGAGCCCTTATCTCAGGCTCTGCTCTTGGAGATATCCACACCAAGACAGGGAAGGTACCCCCGAGAAGGTAAGTTGCAAACTACATCATTACTTCAGGGGAGTTGCAGGGACTGAGATCCCACAAACTGTAAGAATCTCAGAGCAATGAATCTAGTCAATTGTTAAAGCTTTTGTAAATACAAGGCCCAGTTACTTTCCAAGGCCTCCATTTCTACTACCTAGCATTGATTTCCCTAACCACGTGTCAGTCTCTAGGAAGCCATGTGCAATGCCCAAGGGAAGAAGAATTAGAACAGCAAGTGGAGATTTTAAATCTTGCTTACAAAACTGTGTTTGGCATCTTTTTATATTTTCTTACATTCTTACTTTACTTTAACTACACTTCATCTTTTTTTTTTTTTGGGGAGGTTTTTGCTATAGGGCGCGTGTGCTCGCCAGACAGACAGAGAGAAACAGAGAGACAGAAAGCAAGAGATAACCCCCCAGGGGGGATGGCCACACCACAATCCCTTCTCCTCCATTCCCCTCTTGGGATCTTGGGCATGCACGCACCGGGTCCGGGACTCAAATCACGGTCAACTACATGGGAGTCCAGCGACATAGCCATTACGCTAACTGCTGGTCCCAATACTTCATATTTCATCTTTACATTTTTCTATCCTTACTCATTTCAGTTAGCCCTTTGCCCCATTTCTGAATTTTTTGGTTTGTCTAGCTCTTCTAGAATGGATTTGTACTGCCAGCAAGCTCTGTCAATTCTCCTTCCTACTATCCCTCACATCTATATCTTCTCTTCCTCCACCATTGCCTTTTTCACCTCATTGTCACATGCCTCAATCATTGCCAGTACTCTGCTGCTTCACGCTGCCACCATCCATCCCCAAACTTATTGCTAAGAGTATCTTCTGCTAGACACAATAGTAGGATTGGACTGACATAGAGCTAGAGAACTCAGCAGTGCTGAAGTCTACCTTCTCCCAGTGAGTTTGCTGAGGTGTGTCAGCAATTGTACTCTAGGAGCACATGGGGAACAAAAGGCTTCTTTGTTACTTGCAGAACTTTCTGGCAAAGGGACTAGAGAGCATGGCTAAGTGCCAAGGACAAGAAAGATGTCTATCCCCATGAGTTCAAGACAAAACTCTCCACAGCATGATACTGAAGACTGCAGAGTTGAGGGTATCCAAGTGCATATGACTGGCGAAGAGGGCAGTATGCACACTTGTTCTTCCAGCTGCCTGGAAACAAGAGAAGAAAGACAGACTGACCATCAAAGTTGAATGCTTGTACATGCCTTGAAAAACTCAACGGTCATCAGCAAGAAAGGACTGCACAGACACCAAACAAAGTACCTGGGAAGACAAAATCTTCCCTGGTTAAGTCCCTCAGGGGAATGACGTGATAACTCCGGACGGGGTTGTGAGCAAGGATCTAGTCTGAACATGGAAGGGGACTGTCTAAAGGTGGCGACATGTGGCCTCAGAGATGACACTTGATAGAGCCAAAGAGGGAGCAAGTAAATCAATATCCACTGATCTACACTGCTTCGCCCTCAGCCAATCAACAGTGCCACTGCAAGACTGGGTTTTAGCCTGGTCACTGTGGAATTAGCTCCCTTAGCTCTGCTCTGAGTTGAGTTGGGATTGAAGTGACAGTAACAGCCTACTGATGCAACAAGACCATTCATGCTGGTCCGGGTGACGGTTCCTGCTGTTCCGTGTGACTGCTCCAAGTCAGGATTAGAGAAGAGGTTGTCAACACAGGAAAGGGCTCTGCCTCAGTTTCACACTGCTGCATTATAGATCAGAAAGGGTACTTCTCCATGAGTAAATATGCCTTGATCAGCATTCTGTAGTCTAAGTAGTTAAATTAGGAAAACGGAAAAGCTTCACTGGGAAGGAATAAAAATAGATAAGAAGCTATACCATGAGCACATTTCTTCCCTTAAAAATCTATATTCCCAGGGACTAGCAGTTAGCATAATGGCTATGTCACTGGACTCCCATGTAGTCGACCGTGATTCGGGTCCCAGACCCGGTGGCTTAAATTCACGCCAGGTGCATGTGCGTGCATGCCCAAGATCCCAAGAGGAGAATGGAGGAGAAGGAATTGTGGCATGGCCATCCACCTGGGCGGTGATTTCTTGCCTTCTCTCTCTCTCTCTCTCTCTCTCTCTCTCTCTCTCTCTGTCTTTCTGGCAAGTACACGTGTCCTATAGCAAAAACCTTAAACACCACACACACACACACACACACACACACACACAAACAAATCTATATTCTCAGACATTTTAGCTTTGGTTAGCCATCACGCTCAATAGCCAGACCTCTTGTCAGTCAGATTTAGATTGTGCGCCTTAGAGGAGAAAATCCAGAGTATCAGGAATGACACTTCCTCCTTTCCCGTGGTTCCTCTTCAGAGACCTTTTCCCCAAAAGTGAGTCTTTTTTATTGCTCCCAGAAATCTCTGAAATGGGTTGAGAAATCCCACTTACTTAATTCTGAAGCCTCCACCTGATGATTTGCCCTCATTATATCTTAGCTATACCATCCAGCCTAGTTCATCAGAGAAAGTTATGCAAAGAACACAGCCCAAATCCAACAAGATAAAAAGCAAAATTAAGACTCCTCCACCCTTATAAAGTTTCCACACACAAAAACATTGCAGCTCTTAGAGAATATAAAAGTTTCAATAATGCAATCAGCCTTCCATTGTTGTCTCCGAGGAAGTAAAATCCTGAAGTCAAATCTCTTTCATTTTGCTACTTAAATCAATGTTGCAAAACATCCTTTTCCATTTTTTTTTTTTTTTCATTCTACACATCCCTGAGCTGAGAGGTTACTGTCAGGAATCTGGGTGGAATTTTGGTTTCTTCTTCTATAGCTGCAGCATGGGTTGGCTTTTTTGTTGGGCCTGGTGTGGCTCGTCTGATGTCTTCCTGGAAAGATTCGGCCAATGTTAACTTACCCAGAGGTCCCACTTCACAAAGTTCCAAACTAACAAGCCACATAAGAATATCTGAGTCTTAGTTGCAAACCAAAAAACAACTTGGGTTACCCAAAATCTTATTATATAAACATTACCTTTTTTTTTTAATCTCTGAGAGCGGAAGAAGAATAAGAGAAGAAAAACTGCTTTAATCATTACTCCTACTCACACCCTGCAATAGCTCTCCATTGCTTAAAGAATAAAATATTATTACATCTTTTTCTAGCATGCAAGGCTTTCTGGGTTCTGGCCAAAGCTTATTTCTCTACTTCCACATGCCTCTCAAGTTTTTCTTTCCAGCCCCCATGCCCTCTCTCCTCCTTCCTGCCACCTCTCAAGTCTCCACTCATGAATTAAAGTTTACTTCCGGTGCTACCTTTTTCACAAGGCTTCCCAGCCCATTCCCCACCTCACCTTTTCTGAACTCAAGGACCATGTTTTATACTACTCATGTGCCATTGACCACACACAGTCTTGTCTTTGGGTTTCCTAGTGGCAAAGACCAAAGCTGTACTTCACATGGTCTTAGCAAGAACCCTGCGTCATGTGCCATTGACCACACACAGTCTTGTCTCTGGGTTTCCTAGTGGCAAAGACCAAAACTGTACTTCACGTGGTCTTAGCAAGAACCCTGCACACAAAATGTGATCCCACCCTGTGGGGAAGTTGGTTTTGGCATTCAGAAAGTCTCACTCAACAAGGATTTGGCATCATGTTACTCTGGCTTCAGTTACAAAGAACAGAATCTATTCTAGTCAAGCTAGACAGGAACAAATTATTACATAGGATTTAAAGCTTATAAGATCACTGGAAGTACTCAACAAACATGTTGAGTTTTCTGAGATGGCTGCCAGAACCATGGAAATAACTGGACCTCGGAAGGAGCTGCTGCTTCTCCTGCAGTTGAGGGACCACTGGAGAGAGAATCATATCATCAGTGCCACACCCAGGAGCTGATCATATCCACACCCTCAAAATCATAGTCTATTGATACCCCATCTCTTGACATCTTCAAAGATAGTGGTTAGACCTTAAGGCCAATACAAATGGCTCCTCAGTGTAGCTGCCAACACAAAGAGCAGACACTAGGCATCTGCTTACTTCAGCCTCCATCCACTCACTTAAGTGCCCCTGAACTCTGCCCCTATCCAGAACTCGACCTGCAAAGGAATCTGGGAAATGTAGTTCTTGACTTTCCAGTCTTTGCAAGAAAAGACCCTAGGAGAAAGGTGAGATGGCTGTTAAAAGTCAGTCCACCATACCTACCATAAATTTGTAGATGTGTGCATCTTGCCTCTGATATCCACCTCCATTTCATGTATCTTTGAATTATCTGTGGTGCCTGGTATTTTAGCATTTATCTTGGGGACCACCATTCACTCCAATCCTGTCAAACATTTAACAGTCTGTATCTGCGAATGACAGTTTCTGTATACTGAAGCAATATTTCTCAAATATTAATGGGAAACATGACAAACACCAGTGTGTATCAAAATTGTTTGTGTTATAATGTTATTTAAAATGTAGAAACAAAAATAGCTATAAAATTTTCATGGTTACAAAATCTAAACCAAAAAAACTATAAAAATTAATTTGCAAATTAAGCACAAGCAAAACTCTTAAACGAGCAGAATTCAGACTAACACCATTTCTTTGACATGAGTAATGATGTTATTCTGTTCAAAGTAAGTCACCAATATTGGACTTAATAGTAGAAATTCATTTGCACCTTTTACCTGTCACATGTCTATGGCCTGATTCTTTTGATTTTGAGCAGAGTGGTCAATTGTGGCGGTCACTATCGGTATCTTAGCAGTATTTTTCCTTTTTAACAATGAACTCACTTTTAAACACTTATTTTAATGGGCCAATCAAGTTAATGGGGCACTCCAACATGGAGTGCTGGAAATTTTAAAGCCCCACCTAATGAAAATTCCTTTGGTGCATAATTACTAATACTCCATTGGTACTGAACTGCAGAAGGTTAGTTTGTACAAAGAAGTGCCATGAGTGCGTGGTTCCAGTTGCTACAGTGCAGGGTCTTTGGAGTTCCAATGACTATTCTACCATGAATGGAGTGATGACTAAGTCTTCCCACTGCCTTTCTCTGTATGAACTACTGGGAGTCCTTTGTTCCTTATGGTTTATTTGTGCTTTACTTGGCACTAATATGCTCATAAACATAAATGTACACAGAGACAATATTTGGTTAGGACAGTTCCTGTGATGAAAGGAACTCCTCCCTTGCAAATCAACAAGAAGAAGACAGGAAACCCAATAGCAAAAAAAAATAACCTACAAAGATTATGAACAGGCAATTGAAAGAAATGAAGGTAAGACAGCAAGCATGAGAACTGCTACTCACACCAATGCATGTAATCCAATCACCAGTTAAAATCATTACAAAATAGCTCTTTCGGGACTAGCAGTTAGCGTAATGGCTGTTGCTGGACTCCCATGTAGTCAACAGCGGTTTGCGTCCCAGACCCGGTGGCTTAAAACTCACGCCGGGAGCATGTGCTTGTGTGCCCAAGATCCCGAGAGGAGAATGGAGGAGAAGGGATTGCGGCGTGGCCATCCTTCCTGGGGGGTGATTTTTTGCTTTTTGTCTCTCTGTCTCTGTCTGTCTGGCGAGTGCACACGCCCTATAGCAAAAACATCTTTAAAAAAAAGCTTTTTACTTCTATAAAATTGGCAAAATTAATAAGTCAGATAGTATTTCATCACAATGGACAAACATCTAGGGGAAAAGCAAGCCTTTATGCACTCAGGCTGGGAGAAGCCTGGATGTGGCCACACCAGCAAGCATCCTTACATTACCTAGTGAAATTTTGATTGCACTTGATGGTCCAGAAATCGCACTCCTGAACACACATCCAAGAAGAGTTTACACCCATGTTCATAAAGACACATGAATGAGGATGAGGATTTACTTTTTACAAATCAGGTATGTGTGTGTGTGTGTGTGTGTGTGTGTGTGTGCAGCAGGGATTTTTGTGGCAACCAAAGTGTGCATCTTTAGGAGAATGGATAAGCAAAATATGACGTCAGCTCACTGTGGAATACATGGAGGAATGGACGTTCTGAATTAGAGGTTCATATAACAACGTAGATAAATCTTCTGTTGATTACAAAACTTAGAATGAGATCTCTATTCCGATACCATGTGAAATACAAAAACACTTGCATATACAACTAGTGTGCATTTTTCAAAGATATGAACCTGTTAATAGATGCATATCAAACACATCACAATGAGTACCCGTAGGGAAAAAATAGGAGTGGGCCTAAAGAATGGAGGGAAAAACATATCATGAAACAAGATAAAATAAAACAAATTTGTCTCTGTCTACACTTACAATAAACCACAGAAGTATATAATAGATTTCACTCTCTCTAGAGCTCCAAAAGAAGAAGCTAAGTGTATATACATGTAATGTATCTTGAAAGTGGAACCAATAGGATTTGGTTAGAGATTGGCTGTGGAGACAAAATAGAGGGAAGTATTTGAAGCCCTAGCATTCTGGTGATGCCAAGATTTTGCTAAGATGGCATTTATGAAAAAGGAGAATATTGAATAAGAATTATATTAGGGGAGGGAAGAAGTGGAAATGAAAAGTTTGGTTTTAATTGAGGGCTGGAGAGTGATCTAAGTAGAAATGCGAAGTTAGAGTTGGATAAATGGGTCAGGACCTCAGAGGAGAGGTTTGGGCTGGTTTATTACTCAAGTAATAGGCTAAGTTGTAATAATGGAACAAAGGAGCTCCAAATACAGATGCTTAATAAAGGAGAATGTTACTGGGGTGTGACTCTACTGCATGAGGTAATTCGGAGGCCCACGCTCACTCCATAATTTCCTCCGCCAACCCCAGGTTGTGTACGCATCAGAAATGGCAAAGCTCTATCATCACTGTTTGTTATCTGTGAGGAAGAGGAGAGAGAGAAGGGGTCTAAGGTTAATGACTTGTCTTAAATTGGGGGTCAACCAAAATTTACACACACTTCTTTTGCTCAGGTTCAACTGGCTCATAATTGGCCAATCCTTGGGATTAGTAGTTGGCATAATGGCTATGTTGCTGGACTCTCATGTGGTCGACTGCAGTACGAGTCCCGGATCCAGTGGCTCAAACTCACACTGGGTGCATGTGCGTGCGTGCCCAAGATCCCAACAGGAGAATGGAGGAGAAGAGTTTGTATCATGGCCATCCCCCCCGGGGGGTGATATCTTGCTTTCTGTCTTTCTGGCGATTATATGCGCCCTATAGCAAACACCTCTCAAAAAGAAAAAAATAAATAAAAGAAGAAGAAGAATTGGCCAATCCTCAAGGCTGGGTACTCCCAGTCACAAGACAGGCCAAAATTATACAGTCTAGCTAGGAAACCTAGGGTCTGGCTGCAACTCTATCAATATGGAAGAGGAGAATAGATGTGGATGGATACTCTGCCCAAGCTGGCATTTAAAAAGTCCTAATATACAGAAGGAACTAAAAGACAAGGACACAGATAAAATAGTGTAAGATGATGGAATAGTAAAGATAATTAAGGAAGCAGTGAGGAGACCAAGGCCTAAGACACTCCTACATTTACCAATGCTACTGCTGCGAAGGACAAGACCAACCCAACCGGTAGACTGAAAGCAATGGAGATGGAGCAGGAAACCAGCACAGTGGCGTATATTACAGAGCTGAATCATGCCCCCAGGGAGCAATTACTCACCAGTGACAGAGAGGAGTTTATGAATAAATACCCCAACTTCCTTACTCTCCATAGGGACAGCCTGTTAAGGATTCCCAGTGGATTGAGCCCCACTTGTGCACAGAGATGACTCGCTCATTAACTCACCCTGGATTGGCATCCTTCTCTTTCCAAAACTCCCACACATCTCCTGGGATCTGGTTTAGGGGGCCCCAAACTAAGAGAAAGCCTCACAATGCACTCTGCCAGTTATGTGTCTGTTACTGTGATTCTACGCTTTTGCTCTACACCTTTGCTCAGTGTAGGCTGGAGCCTTCCCTTAGGACCCCACCTACAGAGTGAGGAATTTATTACAAAACTCAGAGGCCTCTATCTCTAGGTCATATCATCCCACAATCCTGCCAGCTGTGGCTATGACAGATCAGATGACTTCCTAAATTTAATGGCCTGCTGAGCTACAACCACCACCACCAAAAAAAGAAAAAGGGAAAGAAAAAACCACCTCACCAGACACTCCACTTTTAAGAAAATAAATAAAATCTGTGTCTCTGATAGCAAGGTTCGGAGATGTTTTATTTTCACACTTTTGCACTGCACCTTCTTAGGCCAAACCCATGAATCCTCAGTCTTTATCTCGACATTATATTAAATGGGAATTAAACTGAATGATAGTAATGGCTTCTCACAAGGAACTCAGAGGGACGCAGCAGTTGGCAATGCTGGGAGAGCAGCCCACGAAGGGGAAGACAGTCCTCCCAGAAACTCTGGGGACAGCACTCTGGTCTTGAGTGCAAGTACTGCTTCATACCTGCTTGCCTTGGTTACTCCTCAGGAAAATCCAACCACACGGAGAATCTGGCTTTTTTATTTTTAATAATTTTTTATTTATATTCGATTACTGTATATCTCTATAGCACACAATACATTTTTCAAAGTATGCATGTAGTTCATGACAAATCAAGGATATTACCATAAACGTTATTTTCAACAGAGAACTTTGCAATTTTGTATCTAATAAGAGATTTTTCCCTGACTTAAACGGGGTTAATATAGAAGATTTAATACTAAGTAAGTAAGCGAGACTATGGAAGAGAAACACTGTATGTCCCTGCTCCATATATACTGAGTGTCTGCCCTGTACAGCAGAAATTGAAAGATTCTAAGCTATAATAGGCAAATGTTAATACCAGAAACCTGGTTTTTAACTTATTATTCTACCCAGCATTGAAAGAAAGCACTGTTTACTGGAATTAACTTGCAAGGGGACAAAAGAACTTTAAGGCAAGATGTCACTTAGAGGTTGAATTTAAGCACTTCAGTATTGTCTTATTTCTGAAATTTTGGCTTTATATTTTAAGTCTGTATCCAGAAGCAGGACAGAAAGAATGACAATGAGTAGAGAATAAAACCTACTCCCTCTAATTCCCCTTTTAAGAAAACGTATAGTGATTCTCCTCCTTTATTTAGAGAATAAAGACAATCTCAAGACACTGATGAAAACTGTAGGATTTACACACATTTTCTCACACATGGAATGTGTCTGCCTTTCCATTGGCTCTCAGGAAAAAGGCCTCTGCTAAATAAGGAGGAACAGGGATGAAAATAAGAAAGGAAGTATAGAAAAAAGACAGAAAAGGAGGGAAATTGAGAAATACTTGAATGGCACCTTACAGTTTTGAAAACCATCTTCCTTCATGCTAACTCATAAATCCCTGAGGGCTAGGTCATTCTGCTGAGAAAAGGCACACAGGGGGCTCCAACTCAAATGAGGAGTGAAATGACTCTGAGGTAGCTTGGAAGAGGTGCTCCTAATATGAGACCTGAACAATAAGTACCAAGAGGCCAAGGGAGGAAAAGAGCATGTGCATGGGTAAAATGAGAGAAAGTATGGGTGTGTATGGCTCCTCATCCTCCCATCTAAGGCTTTCCCCACCATCACCATCACCACACACTGCTCTTGGGTAGGGTGACGGTAGCTGCAGACTACAAGAAAAGAGTCGGCCAAGATCCTTGTCAAACTTTGTTTTCATTTCTTGTAGCTGATCTGTGATTTTTTCTTAAAATAATATTTCCTTCACATGAACTCTGAGGTGGCATGCTTCCTGAGATTTTTCTCACTTCACCCCTTAGTTGGTTCCCCTTCTTCCTTCCAACCTGGGATATTAGATCCCGGCTACAGTCCTTGGACATCTCTCTTCCTTTTCTCTCTTCTACATTCGACTGGAAACATCACCTGAATGCAGATACCTCATGCATTGCATAACCAGATCTCGCTTTTTTCCTGCAGATGTGTATCTCACTCCCTGTTCCACTTCCACCTGGATATCTGTCAACTATCCCAGACTGAACAAGTACAAAGAGGTTCCCCTTGTAATCTACAATAAATAAGTAAATAGCCACAGTGACTCCAATAAATGACAACTACTTTTTCAGCAGCTCAACATAAACCTTAGAGCCATCTTTGACTCCTTTCTTTCTTTCTCCTCCCATATCTTGTCTGCTCACAAATCCTACTATTCCCATCTTCAGATATGCTTAGAATTAATCATTATTACTGCTACTACTTGGCTAATTCATTACCACAGTCTCCATTTCTCTTCCTGTTTCTACCCTTACTTCTCTTTAGTCTCTTATCCCTGTAGTGGCCAGCTCCTCTCAAAACGTGTTAGACCAGGGGCCAGTGGGTGGCATGTGGTTAAGGTGCTATGGCCGAATGTGGTTCAAGGCTCAAACCTGGTAGCTTGAAATTCATGCCAGGTACATGTGCATAAGTGCCCAGAATCCCAGAAGGAGAATGGTGGAGAAGGGATTGCAGTGTGGCCATTTCTCACGGAGGGGGGTGATTTCTCACTTTCCCTCTCAGGGTCTCTCTCCAGTGAGCACACACACCCTATGACCAAGACCTTTAAACAAAATTGGTCAGATCACAACTGTCCTCTACTCAATACCCTTCAAAGGCCCATCATGCTCTGAGTAAAATCCCAAATCATACAATAACCTGTGATGTTCCACATCATCCGTTCTTCTCCTCAAAACCCCTTACCTCTGAGACTTCACCTCTGACTTGCTCACATCAAGACAACCTATTGACTTTAATGTACCCCAAACACATTGACCCCATGAAACCATCAAGACCTTTACATCCGCTATACCCTTACCTGGAAAGGCCTTCCCCAGCTCTCTTCAGGGCTGTCTCCCTCATTTATTTCCTTTCTTTACAGAGATATCCCTCCCCAATGACTACCCTGAAACTTTCTTCCGAATCACAATTCCACACAGATACTTGCTGACCCTCTTCTCTGTGTTATTTTTCTCCTTAACATTTATCACCATCTAACATGTCTTTCACTTAGCATGTTTATTCTCTATCTTTCCCCACTGGGTTATAGAAAAAAGGATAGAGATTTTTGTCCATTTTGATTATTATGACAAAAAAATGCGTGGAACATAGCAAGTGCTCAATAAATATTTGTTCTACGAATTAATAAATGCACAAATCTGTAGCCAAAACTTAGTCTTGATATTCAAGTAGTGACAAGAACTAGAGAAAAAATATTCTGATATCTGAAAAGCTAAAGTCCTGAAAGAAAGGGGGGAGATTTATGCTCCAAGTTAGAAAGAGAATGTGCACTCCCTATTCAATGCATGATTTTCATCATGAATATCTTTCTCCTGCCCAAAAGGCAACAGGGGGAGCTCTGAAGAGGAAGAGAATGCAACCATGGTTTGAGTCTTGACCCCAACAGCTTGAAAAATACACCAGGGGTTGAAAAATACACCAGGGGTGTATGCATGTGTGCCCAAAAGTCCAGACAGGATAGACACATGACAGAAAAGAAGATTGTGGTGTGACCTCACCCCTTTGGGGGTTTCTCTTGGCATTAAAGGACTTTGGTTGACACCACTCTAACTTGCACCCAAGGCTTAACCACAGAGATCCTTTTCTGCCCCCTCTTTATTAGCTAACTAACCTGAAGCCTAGTAGGAAGACTCCAGCTCAGGACAATCAGCTGCATTGGATTCATGGAGCCCCACCAGGTATAAGTTGGCTTCTTTGTAGTCCAGGGATATGAGTTCTTGAACTTCACATGTACAAGTGTGCCATTGTAGACAATAGTTCAGGTCATCATGTTCACACTCATTGTCTTCATATCACTGGCCAGGTTTTTGAGTATCAGGACCAGGTTGACTTCTTTACCCACTGCTAATACCCCAGTAATCTTGAACTTCCCAGAAATGCTAGACTCCCATTCCTCTTTCCATACCTCTAAAAGATGTAGGGATAAACAAGTTGGATTTAAGTTTCCCCAGAGCCTTATGGAACATTCATCTTTTCATGCTGGAACCTATTTAGTGGGAAAAGACAGGAATGTACAGGCAACCTGGACAGAGGATAGCACCTTACCTGGAAAGGTAACCTGGGATAGATACTGGCTCTGCTGCAGCACCACAATGCCCAGCAGGTGTCTGACTATTTCAGTTCAATAGTTCCATCCCCCTTGACATCAGACTCACAGACCAACCAGTCTCTGGTGCTTTTCCAATCAGTTCTAAACTTCTCAGAAGCAGTAAGGAAAGGTTTATCAACACCTGCACAAAATTACTATATGGCTTGATAATTTTCTTATGCTCATTAACTTAGAGTTCACAGTTTGTTTGCTTTTTGTCTGATCAAAGATCTTTTACAAGACTTAAAGAACAAATAGGTAATTTTTAAGTATTTTCAATAACAAAAACTGAGTTGAGTAAAATTAGAAAGACTCTAGGGAAAGAAGGGATATAGGAGTGGGCCTAAAGAATGGAGGGAAAAACATATCATGAAACAAGATAAAATAAAACAAATTTGTCTCTGTCTACACTTACAATAAACCACAGAAGTATATAATAGATTTCACTCTCTCTAGAGCTCCAAAAGAAGAAGCTAAGTGTATATACATGTAATGTATCTTGAAAGTGGAACCAATAGGATTTGGTTAGAGATTGGCTGTGGAGACAAAATAGAGGGAAGTATTTGAAGCCCTAGCATTCTGGTGATGCCAAGATTTTGCTAAGATGGCATTTATGAAAAAGGAGAATATTGAATAAGAATTATATTAGGGGAGGGAAGAAGTGGAAATGAAAAGTTTGGTTTTAATTGAGGGCTGGAGAGTGATCTAAGTAGAAATGCGAAGTTAGAGTTGGATAAATGGGTCAGGACCTCAGAGGAGAGGTTTGGGCTGGTTTATTACTCAAGTAATAGGCTAAGTTGTAATAATGGAACAAAGGAGCTCCAAATACAGATGCTTAATAAAGGAGAATGTTACTGGGGTGTGACTCTACTGCATGAGGTAATTCGGAGGCCCACGCTCACTCCATAATTTCCTCCGCCAACCCCAGGTTGTGTACGCATCAGAAATGGCAAAGCTCTATCATCACTGTTTGTTATCTGTGAGGAAGAGGAGAGAGAGAAGGGGTCTAAGGTTAATGACTTGTCTTAAATTGGGGGTCAACCAAAATTTACACACACTTCTTTTGCTCAGGTTCAACTGGCTCATAATTGGCCAATCCTTGGGATTAGTAGTTGGCATAATGGCTATGTTGCTGGACTCTCATGTGGTCGACTGCAGTACGAGTCCCGGATCCAGTGGCTCAAACTCACACTGGGTGCATGTGCGTGCGTGCCCAAGATCCCAACAGGAGAATGGAGGAGAAGAGTTTGTATCATGGCCATCCCCCCCGGGGGGTGATATCTTGCTTTCTGTCTTTCTGGCGATTATATGCGCCCTATAGCAAACACCTCTCAAAAAGAAAAAAATAAATAAAAGAAGAAGAAGAATTGGCCAATCCTCAAGGCTGGGTACTCCCAGTCACAAGACAGGCCAAAATTATACAGTCTAGCTAGGAAACCTAGGGTCTGGCTGCAACTCTATCAATATGGAAGAGGAGAATAGATGTGGATGGATACTCTGCCCAAGCTGGCATTTAAAAAGTCCTAATATACAGAAGGAACTAAAAGACAAGGACACAGATAAAATAGTGTAAGATGATGGAATAGTAAAGATAATTAAGGAAGCAGTGAGGAGACCAAGGCCTAAGACACTCCTACATTTACCAATGCTACTGCTGCGAAGGACAAGACCAACCCAACCGGTAGACTGAAAGCAATGGAGATGGAGCAGGAAACCAGCACAGTGGCGTATATTACAGAGCTGAATCATGCCCCCAGGGAGCAATTACTCACCAGTGACAGAGAGGAGTTTATGAATAAATACCCCAACTTCCTTACTCTCCATAGGGACAGCCTGTTAAGGATTCCCAGTGGATTGAGCCCCACTTGTGCACAGAGATGACTCGCTCATTAACTCACCCTGGATTGGCATCCTTCTCTTTCCAAAACTCCCACACATCTCCTGGGATCTGGTTTAGGGGGCCCCAAACTAAGAGAAAGCCTCACAATGCACTCTGCCAGTTATGTGTCTGTTACTGTGATTCTACGCTTTTGCTCTACACCTTTGCTCAGTGTAGGCTGGAGCCTTCCCTTAGGACCCCACCTACAGAGTGAGGAATTTATTACAAAACTCAGAGGCCTCTATCTCTAGGTCATATCATCCCACAATCCTGCCAGCTGTGGCTATGACAGATCAGATGACTTCCTAAATTTAATGGCCTGCTGAGCTACAACCACCACCACCAAAAAAAGAAAAAGGGAAAGAAAAAACCACCTCACCAGACACTCCACTTTTAAGAAAATAAATAAAATCTGTGTCTCTGATAGCAAGGTTCGGAGATGTTTTATTTTCACACTTTTGCACTGCACCTTCTTAGGCCAAACCCATGAATCCTCAGTCTTTATCTCGACATTATATTAAATGGGAATTAAACTGAATGATAGTAATGGCTTCTCACAAGGAACTCAGAGGGACGCAGCAGTTGGCAATGCTGGGAGAGCAGCCCACGAAGGGGAAGACAGTCCTCCCAGAAACTCTGGGGACAGCACTCTGGTCTTGAGTGCAAGTACTGCTTCATACCTGCTTGCCTTGGTTACTCCTCAGGAAAATCCAACCACACGGAGAATCTGGCTTTTTTATTTTTAATAATTTTTTATTTATATTCGATTACTGTATATCTCTATAGCACACAATACATTTTTCAAAGTATGCATGTAGTTCATGACAAATCAAGGATATTACCATAAACGTTATTTTCAACAGAGAACTTTGCAATTTTGTATCTAATAAGAGATTTTTCCCTGACTTAAACGGGGTTAATATAGAAGATTTAATACTAAGTAAGTAAGCGAGACTATGGAAGAGAAACACTGTATGTCCCTGCTCCATATATACTGAGTGTCTGCCCTGTACAGCAGAAATTGAAAGATTCTAAGCTATAATAGGCAAATGTTAATACCAGAAACCTGGTTTTTAACTTATTATTCTACCCAGCATTGAAAGAAAGCACTGTTTACTGGAATTAACTTGCAAGGGGACAAAAGAACTTTAAGGCAAGATGTCACTTAGAGGTTGAATTTAAGCACTTCAGTATTGTCTTATTTCTGAAATTTTGGCTTTATATTTTAAGTCTGTATCCAGAAGCAGGACAGAAAGAATGACAATGAGTAGAGAATAAAACCTACTCCCTCTAATTCCCCTTTTAAGAAAACGTATAGTGATTCTCCTCCTTTATTTAGAGAATAAAGACAATCTCAAGACACTGATGAAAACTGTAGGATTTACACACATTTTCTCACACATGGAATGTGTCTGCCTTTCCATTGGCTCTCAGGAAAAAGGCCTCTGCTAAATAAGGAGGAACAGGGATGAAAATAAGAAAGGAAGTATAGAAAAAAGACAGAAAAGGAGGGAAATTGAGAAATACTTGAATGGCACCTTACAGTTTTGAAAACCATCTTCCTTCATGCTAACTCATAAATCCCTGAGGGCTAGGTCATTCTGCTGAGAAAAGGCACACAGGGGGCTCCAACTCAAATGAGGAGTGAAATGACTCTGAGGTAGCTTGGAAGAGGTGCTCCTAATATGAGACCTGAACAATAAGTACCAAGAGGCCAAGGGAGGAAAAGAGCATGTGCATGGGTAAAATGAGAGAAAGTATGGGTGTGTATGGCTCCTCATCCTCCCATCTAAGGCTTTCCCCACCATCACCATCACCACACACTGCTCTTGGGTAGGGTGACGGTAGCTGCAGACTACAAGAAAAGAGTCGGCCAAGATCCTTGTCAAACTTTGTTTTCATTTCTTGTAGCTGATCTGTGATTTTTTCTTAAAATAATATTTCCTTCACATGAACTCTGAGGTGGCATGCTTCCTGAGATTTTTCTCACTTCACCCCTTAGTTGGTTCCCCTTCTTCCTTCCAACCTGGGATATTAGATCCCGGCTACAGTCCTTGGACATCTCTCTTCCTTTTCTCTCTTCTACATTCGACTGGAAACATCACCTGAATGCAGATACCTCATGCATTGCATAACCAGATCTCGCTTTTTTCCTGCAGATGTGTATCTCACTCCCTGTTCCACTTCCACCTGGATATCTGTCAACTATCCCAGACTGAACAAGTACAAAGAGGTTCCCCTTGTAATCTACAATAAATAAGTAAATAGCCACAGTGACTCCAATAAATGACAACTACTTTTTCAGCAGCTCAACATAAACCTTAGAGCCATCTTTGACTCCTTTCTTTCTTTCTCCTCCCATATCTTGTCTGCTCACAAATCCTACTATTCCCATCTTCAGATATGCTTAGAATTAATCATTATTACTGCTACTACTTGGCTAATTCATTACCACAGTCTCCATTTCTCTTCCTGTTTCTACCCTTACTTCTCTTTAGTCTCTTATCCCTGTAGTGGCCAGCTCCTCTCAAAACGTGTTAGACCAGGGGCCAGTGGGTGGCATGTGGTTAAGGTGCTATGGCCGAATGTGGTTCAAGGCTCAAACCTGGTAGCTTGAAATTCATGCCAGGTACATGTGCATAAGTGCCCAGAATCCCAGAAGGAGAATGGTGGAGAAGGGATTGCAGTGTGGCCATTTCTCACGGAGGGGGGTGATTTCTCACTTTCCCTCTCAGGGTCTCTCTCCAGTGAGCACACACACCCTATGACCAAGACCTTTAAACAAAATTGGTCAGATCACAACTGTCCTCTACTCAATACCCTTCAAAGGCCCATCATGCTCTGAGTAAAATCCCAAATCATACAATAACCTGTGATGTTCCACATCATCCGTTCTTCTCCTCAAAACCCCTTACCTCTGAGACTTCACCTCTGACTTGCTCACATCAAGACAACCTATTGACTTTAATGTACCCCAAACACATTGACCCCATGAAACCATCAAGACCTTTACATCCGCTATACCCTTACCTGGAAAGGCCTTCCCCAGCTCTCTTCAGGGCTGTCTCCCTCATTTATTTCCTTTCTTTACAGAGATATCCCTCCCCAATGACTACCCTGAAACTTTCTTCCGAATCACAATTCCACACAGATACTTGCTGACCCTCTTCTCTGTGTTATTTTTCTCCTTAACATTTATCACCATCTAACATGTCTTTCACTTAGCATGTTTATTCTCTATCTTTCCCCACTGGGTTATAGAAAAAAGGATAGAGATTTTTGTCCATTTTGATTATTATGACAAAAAAATGCGTGGAACATAGCAAGTGCTCAATAAATATTTGTTCTACGAATTAATAAATGCACAAATCTGTAGCCAAAACTTAGTCTTGATATTCAAGTAGTGACAAGAACTAGAGAAAAAATATTCTGATATCTGAAAAGCTAAAGTCCTGAAAGAAAGGGGGGAGATTTATGCTCCAAGTTAGAAAGAGAATGTGCACTCCCTATTCAATGCATGATTTTCATCATGAATATCTTTCTCCTGCCCAAAAGGCAACAGGGGGAGCTCTGAAGAGGAAGAGAATGCAACCATGGTTTGAGTCTTGCTGTGAACAGCTTGAAAAATACACCAGGGGTTGAAAAATACACCAGGGGTGTATGCATGTGTGCCCAAAAGTCCAGACAGGATAGACACATGACAGAAAAGAAGATTGTGGTGTGACCTCACCCCTTTGGGGGTTTCTCTTGGCATTAAAGGACTTTGGTTGACACCACTCTAACTTGCACCCAAGGCTTAACCACAGAGATCCTTTTCTGCCCCCTCTTTATTAGCTAACTAACCTGAAGCCTAGTAGGAAGACTCCAGCTCAGGACAATCAGCTGCATTGGATTCATGGAGCCCCACCAGGTATAAGTTGGCTTCTTTGTAGTCCAGGGATATGAGTTCTTGAACTTCACATGTACAAGTGTGCCATTGTAGACAATAGTTCAGGTCATCATGTTCACACTCATTGTCTTCATATCACTGGCCAGGTTTTTGAGTATCAGGACCAGGTTGACTTCTTTACCCACTGCTAATACCCCAGTAATCTTGAACTTCCCAGAAATGCTAGACTCCCATTCCTCTTTCCATACGGGATAAACAAGTTGGATTTAAGTTTCCCCAGAGCCTTATGGAACATTCATCTTTTCATGCTGGAACCTATTTAGTGGGAAAAGACAGGAATGTACAGGCAACCTGGACAGAGGATAGCACCTTACCTGGAAAGGTAACCTGGGATAGATACTGGCTCTGCTGCAGCACCACAATGCCCAGCAGGTGTCTGACTATTTCAGTTCAATAGTTCCATCCCCCTTGACATCAGACTCACAGACCAACCAGTCTCTGGTGCTTTTCCAATCAGTTCTAAACTTCTCAGAAGCAGTAAGGAAAGGTTTATCAACACCTGCACAAAATTACTATATGGCTTGATAATTTTCTTATGCTCATTAACTTAGAGTTCACAGTTTGTTTGCTTTTTGTCTGATCAAAGATCTTTTACAAGACTTAAAGAACAAATAGGTAATTTTTAAGTATTTTCAATAACAAAAACTGAGTTGAGTAAAATTAGAAAGACTCTAAGCAAAAACAAGGTCATGATTTAGAGCTTAACTTCATTAAAAACTTTGTCCAAAAAAAGGAGGGGAAAAGCTGTTGTAACCACAGGTCAGTTACAATCTGATCATTCTTTGAATTCTGAGAATGAGGGTGGTTGATAGAATTTTAAGATAAGCAGAGAGTCATTCCAGAGGCAGGAAGGATGGATACTTGCTTCCCAAGATACAACCCAGGACAGATGGAAGAGTCCTAGAGAAGACCCAAGTACTCCAAGACAGGCAATGGTGAATCAGAAACCTGGGCCTGGCCTTCACAGTTGACTTGGAGTGAGGAGTGGATGGGCATTTGGACTCTAGGGCAGTGCGGAATTGCTTAGAGGGTCAACAGACTGGGGAGGCCAACCTGGATGGGGACATGAATAATACAGAATTATTGACTAGCCAACCAGAGGCCATGTCAGAATTGAGGACATGAACTACAGATAAGTTTATGACAGCAGAAGATATGAACTTCCCTCAGCACCATGGATTTTCCCCCAGAGATTGACATCTGCCCAAGAGAAGTGAGAAGAATGCTCTGACTCATCGAAGCAGTAACCAGAAGACTGAGTGTTAGAACAGCATTGACCAATCAAGTTCATGGAGACAGATAATGGGGTAGTGGTTGCTAGGGGGTGCAGGAAAGAGGAAATAGTGTTTGATGGGTACGATGTTTAGTTTTACAAGAAGGAAAAGTTCTAGAAATGGATAGTGGTGTTGGTTGCACAATATGAATGTACCTAATGCCACTGAACTATACACTTAAAAACTAATAAACGAAAAAAAAAAACAAACAAAAAAACCGAATAAACGAGAACTAAATGAAAGGAACCACTGTATCTCAGCACCCAGAGAAGCACATTTGTCTTTCTCCAGAAAGACTTGTGAGGAGAGGCAAGAGGCAGGCCATCAGAAGAAGATTCCTCATAGCTCCTGAGAACTAGGGATTTGAGGGTAGAAGAGGCAAGAGGCAGGTCTTCAGAAGAAGATTCCTCATGGCTCCTGAGAACTAGTGATTTCAAGGTAAAAGAGAAATGAAGATTTCCTACTCATAGTTCTGCCTCCAGTCCACAAGCTCGAGTGACGGATCTAAGGGAATTATAGCCAAACATCCAAATACTATTAAGGTTAATATATTTCTCAATATCTACTGAATCTACTACACAAAGCAATCACAACAGAATGGCAAAGAGATTCCAGATAACCTCTTTCTGCTCACTCCTGAAGGTTCAGATTCAACTTCAAGAATTAAGAAACACACCATCCATCAGATATCAGGTCAATGGAAATTAGGGAAATTGCTGATAAAGAATTTAGAACATTCATAGTGACAAAGCTAACAGAGATGGAAGAGAAGAGAGACAAGGAAAGAACCAGCGTAGTCAAAAGATGGAATGCAAAGGAGGGTTTCTGTGAGGTAATAGGGCAGGGGGCCAGCTGGAGTCAGGGGCTCAAATGTCACCAAGACATCCACTCCTGTGGATGAATTGAAACCTCATTTATAACATTTTGTTTCTGAATGGGTGAGACCAGGTACAATTTGAACATTCCAAATCTGAAAATCCCAAATCTGACATGTGCTAAAATCCAAAATGTTTTAACTACTGACATGATGCTACAAATGGAACATTTTGCACCTGACCTCATGTGGCAGGTCACAGTCAAAACCCTGCAGCACCAAATGTTGCATAAAGTCACCTTCAGGCTACGTGTATAAGGGGTACAGAAACATAATTAAATTTCATGTTCCGATTTGGATCTCATCCCAAAGATATCCCTTTGTGTGTATGCAATCTGAAGTCTGAAACAGTTCTGGTTCCAAGCACGCATTTCTGTAAGAGAAGCTCGACCTGCATTTTCCAAAGCTTTCTCCTTAATTTTAAGTTGCACCAACGAGCTTTTATATTCTCTGTATCCAACTACCAACTCCTCCGAGAAAAAAGAAAGAGAGGAAAAATGGATGTTACTTTCTTCACAAACGTGGCTACAGCAGAGTTAACTTTAATTGTTGAGAAGAAGTGAAAATACAGTGGTCTCATGAAAGCTGACTTCTCAGCGCCACACGACAAAAGTCTGTTTGTCTAGATGATTCTCATTTGCTATTTGTCCCGTTTTGCTCTCGGTAGCCAATTTAGGACTACGTTCTGAAGCGTTCACTCATGTCTCTTCTGTGATTCTCTTGAACTCTGACGATGGAATCCAGTGGTGTTTCTCTGCTTCTTTTCTCTTTTTCCACACAGGGCTTTGTTTTGGATTCTTAAAATGGTGTACGTGGTAGAACATTTCCACTGGAAAGATGAGAAAATAAAAACACCAAGATATATCTGTTTCCAATAGAGCCGTGACTTATTTTGTCTTTGCTCGATGTTATTTCTTGCTCTTGGTGAGAAATGGGGCTCATTATAAATATAGTCTCGTGGGAAAACTATCCAGCATCATCAGGTCCAAACCAGCAGAGATGGCCTAGTTCCAAGCCACTATAGGAAAAGCACACGGAGCTTGGTTTCCACTCTCCTGTGCCTTCTCGTTTGGCTATTTCTGGAAAAGATAGACTAGTCCATTCTAATTAGTAGATTGAGAAATGATGATATTATTTGTGTGATATGGTGATATTATTTGTTGAGACTATTTTTACATATATTTATGCAGTATATAAAATATAATAAGCAGACATAATTTTTAAGTGCATTCACGAATGCAGACAAGAAGGCCATTTGAGTATCTGACACTTGCACAGATAGACCGAAGTCATAAAGAAATGATGGCTTTGTCGCCAGCATTGTTCCCACACCTGCTCAGAGCTTTGCTATCTTAATACACAAAGCCTCGTTGTGCCTATTTTCCTTCCAACCGTTCAAGATTCATTATTACCCTGACAGGTGGAGGGGCCAGATGAATTCACGCCTTTTGCCTTCTTTGTTCAGACTTCACCCAGGCCAGTTGTGAGTGGCAATGGCCTGGCTTAGGTGTAATTAGTGGGCCCCTGCATTTGCAGGCCAACAAAATGATAAGCTTTCTCCTCTGAGAGCACCCCGTAAAACATCCTGTTGTTGTGTGTGCTAATTTTCAGTAGCCTCAGTTCATTTAGGGATTTAATACTCTTGATTCGTATGGAATATAATGAGAAGTGTTCATGTAGATTTTGAGCATGCTTAGAGCACTCAGACACCACAGGCAGTTGATGGTGTTAAATACAATTCAAACCAGTACTTAGGAAGGAAACACTGTTCAAAAGGATTTTGCAGGGGGAGAGGGGAAGGAAAAAAGTAAAAGTATACTTAATTGACAAAAAAATGAGAAGCTATTTGCTTATAAGTTATAGACTAGTATCTTTGGCTTGACTGACATGCATAGTATTTGTGCTGGAAAAAGAAATGTTATACACTGTAAAGATGTGATTAAATGTAAATAAGTAAGTTAATTTTAAAAAATAAATAAACTAGACATGTAAAATTTTTAAATGAATTTTAAAGTTTATTTATTTCTCTGTGAGTGAGAGAAAGGGTATCCCTAATAGGGTCATGATGCCATAATCCACCCCGTCTTCTGCCAGCCCCAGATCTTGAGCACATGTGTTGCTGGCATATTCAGAAAGGTCTGCAGATAAGAATTTGGAACTTTCCTATTGGGTTGGCCTCACAGAACATCATATTTTACCACTGTGCCACTGTTTGACCCCTTAAAAATTATTAAAGTGGTATTTTTTTTTTTGAGAGATTTTCGCTATAGGGCGCGTGCACTCACCAGACAGACAGAGAGAGACATAGAGACAGAAAGCGAGAAATCACCCCCCAGGGGAGATGGTCACGCTGCAATCCCTTCTCCTCCATTCTCCTCTCGGGATCTTGGGCAAGCACGCACACACACCCAGCGTGAGTTTTAAGTCACCGGGTCTGGGACGCGAACCGCAGTCGACTACGTGGGAGTCCAGCGACATAGCCATTACGCTAACTGCTGGTTCCCCTTAAAATGGTAAATTTTAAGTTGGGTATATTTTGCCATAATAAAAACAAAAACAAGCGAACAGCACTGACCACGTTACTTTGAATTGGTAAGATTTTTATTTTTTCAAGGAGAAACAGAGACATATGCAATCATTTGAATTCAGTTACAGAGAAATAAAGTTGCATTTTCTACAGGGAATTTCAGTGACTATAAATTCTCATACCACTCTTCCTCCAACATATTTTTGTGAAACTGTTTACACAACTGGGCAGAAAATGGGAGGGCAGGTGGTGTGGGAGACAAAGCGGGAGAGATATTAGCATCTCGAGGATGAAGGCTTTGCGAGTTATGCTCACAGGAGCCAATGAAGTGATTTTAAAAAGCAGAATAACATGATCAGATTTGTATTCTAGAAGAATCATTTGGCTGCAGTGTGGAAAATGTTGGATGGGATGGAGGGCAAAAACAGAGATAGGAAGAAGAGGTAGGAAACTACTCTAAGCGAGAGACAAACTAGAACGATAGCAGTGGGTTTGGAAAGACAAGGGAAAGCCAGAGAGCAGTGAGGCAGCATTACTGACCAGGCCCACTAACGCAGGGTAAGGGGAAAAGGAAGCATCAGAGTTGAGACCCAATATCTGCTTGGTCCCTTGAGTGAAGGAGGATGTGTAAGTCACCTTGCTGGGGATGAGGGTGCTGGTCTGTGCTTACCAATGGTCAAAAGCTTATAAAATTAATGAATGAAATATTTATAAAGGAATTGACCCTTCCAACCATAAAACCATGGCCATTAGGCTTGAAAGAGACTTCAGAGAGCACCAACCCTGTATCATCATGTCATCTGAGCAAGGCTATCCACAGGCCATAGGGCGACAGAGGTAGGAATGAGGCAGGGTGTGAAGGGAAGGACCAGAGTCAGGGTTCTAGAAAGCTTATCCTGATGTGTTGAATAGACTGGTGGAACCAGACTGAAAAAAAAGAGCTGAGAGGGGCCGTAGGAATGAGGCAGGATGTGAAGGGAAGGATCAGAGTTAGGGTTCTAGAAAGCTTATCCTGATGTGTTGGATAGACTGGTGGAACCAGACTGAAAAAAAGAGCTGAGAGAGGCCAGCCAGTGGTGTGGTGGTTAAGGCGTTGGAATCCCACATGGCCCACCATGGTTTGAGTCCCAGACCTGGAGCTTGAAACTCATGCTGGGCATGTGTGTGTGTGTGCATGCCTAAAATCCCAAGAGGAGAATAGAGGAGATGGGATAGAGGAGAACAAAGAAGGGATTGTGGTGTGGCCATCCCCCCAGGGGATGATTTCTTGCTTTCTGCCTCTCTGTCTCTCTCTGTCTCTCTGGCAAGTGCATGTGCCCTATAGCAAAAATCTCTCAAAAAAAAAGAGAGCGAGTGAGTTGAGGAACAAGAGGATTTCGGGGTGCAAAAAGAATGATGCCTTCTGGGCCAACCCAGTGGTGCAACACTAATGCAATGAATGCTCTGCAGTGCTGGAATGCTCACCAACACTGAGCCCACGTGGGAAGGTCCCAGGTTCACATTCTGAGATCTTCATGACATGCCCGTGATCCAGATCAGCTAAGGCCTAGGGGTGGGCCACCCAGTGAGGACTCCATTGAAGGTGCCTCTCTCCTCTCTTTCTTCATGTCTCTACCTCTCATTGGAAGAAAGAAAGAAAGAAACTCAAATAAATAAATAAATAAATAAGGTGTATTTTCCTTTATGCTTGGAGAATCAGACAAACCTAGACCAGATCCCTAACCATGTGGCCTTCAGCTGGTCAAATCATCACTCTGGGATCCTGTTGCTCTTTGTACCTGGGAAGATCTCAGCACTTACCTTGGGCCTAATTGAGACCACATGTCAGTGCCTGGCACGTAGTAGGCACTTTACAGACACCAGTTCCTTTGTGTGTTTCACAAATTAGCCTTACTGCCCGATTCATCTCTGTCTTCTAAAGCTGTTCCTCCTGAAACTGCAACTCCATTCACAGTTTCCCCAATTCTCTAAGCCCACCAGTTCCCAGTCCAGTTGCTCAGAACTCTTCCTGGCTGCCTTACTTTCGTCCAGGGGCTGCTGAGTCCTTCCAGAAAGTATTAGAGGCTGAGCATGTGGGGTCGATGAACTGACTGGATGTTCAGGCTGACATGTAGAAGCCAGTCATGCCATTTTTAAGAGGATGTGCTTGCTCAGATCTGTTAGAAAGATGTCTCTCAGGTATTAATTATGTCTCTACTAATTATACAGAAGGGATCCAGCAGCATTATTGGGAGGGATGGGCACAGAACAGCCAAGGATGGAATGGTGAGCTCAACTTTGGCCTCACGCTTAAGTCCAGTCTGAATTGCAGAAAAGATTTTGACAACTTTTTTTCTCATCCTCTACACCTAAGAGATGGGATTTTCCAGCCCCTGATCTAGTAGCCAGCTGGAACGTGCATGTGATGGTCTGGAGGTGAAGGGGAGTGAAAGGGGAGCATTTATGTGCCCTAATTCTAGGACTCCATCAACACTAAGATGCAATATCTATTTAATAATAGACTTCAAGAATAGCAACGGGGGGGGAGCAGGTGGCGTGGTGGTTAAGGGTGCTGGATTTCCACCTGGCCAACTGGGGTTCGAGTCTTGGACCTGGTAGCTTGCTTTCTCACTTTCCCCTCTCTCTCTCTCTCTTGCTCCGTCCCTCTCTGGTCAAATTAAAATAAGTAAATAAATAAATAAAGTTAAATTAAAAAAAAAAAAAGACTAGCAAGGGGGAAGGAACATTCTCACATTTAATGTCCACTTCATAACTTTGGAATATTCAAATATAAAAGAGAGGGCCGCCCCTTTTGTGCAGCAGTTGAGCACTGTATATTGGGAGCCAGATCCCACATAGCCAACTGTGGTTCAATTCCCAACCCAGCAGATTGAAAAACACGCCGCGCATGTGTCCATGCATGCCTAAAATCCTAATGGGAAGGAAAAATGAAGGACAGAGACTGTGGCATGATGACTTCCCACTGGAGAAGGGGGTGCATTCTCTCTCCTCCTCCTTCCTCTCTCTCTCTCTCTCTCTCGGGAGCACATGCACTCTCTGGCAATATAAAAATTAAACTAGGGCAGCCCTGTGGCCTAGTGGTTAAGAGAGCTGGGTCTTGAAAAACATACCAGGCTGTGTGCCCACATGCCCCAAATCCAAAATATAGAGAAAAGGTGGACAACAGAGTCTGATGTGACCACACCCCATTGGAGGACATTTCTTCCCTCTTCCTTTCTCTCTCTCTGTCATTCTTGCTCTCGGGTGAGCACAGGTGCTATCTGGCAATAAAAAATAAAATAAAATAAATGTAAAATATAAAGAGAAATATGTATCTAAAAACTGAGGAAATGTCTCTATTTCACAAGCACAAAAGGAAGGGAAAAGCTAGAGGGCTTAAAAGCCCTGAGACTGGACCCACATCAAAGACCTCTCTGCCTGCTCTGTCTCTATTCCGGGAGCTCCTCTGTCTGGAGCCAGCAGCCCCTTGCACCTCTAGAAAACCCATCAAGCCCAAGCTTCAAAGAAGCTAGCCCACTGCTCTGGGAAGCCACTGACCACTCTAGTAGTGACTAAGGCCTTCCCAGGAGTGGTTAGCAACAACCAGCTGCCAAGGAAAGGCCCTCAGGTTGCCAGACATCCTGTGAAAAGGGATTATATACATTCACCCTTTCTAGAGGGTAATTTGAGCCAGACTCTCTAAGAACAATCCATCCCCTAGGACCCCTGTGGCAGTCTAGTCCCTCAGGTGAAGGGAATTGTCTGCTGCCCTGACTCGGTTACTCCTCAGGGAAAAGGAATCTTCAAAAACTATGTGTGTCCCAAAAACTAGTGGTATTTCTTTGCAAGGTGGTTCTAGCTAGTAGCACATTTATCCTGAGAGAAGAATGGGCCATGGTTTAAGGGTTTTAGAAACAATCTAATGGAATCCATCCACAGGGTTTTTTTTTAAGAATTATTTTATTTAACTTTATTTATTTATCTATTTTAATTTGACCAGAGAGGGACAGAAAGAGAGAAAGAGAGAGGGGAAGAAAATGAGAAAGTAAGCCACCAGGTCCGGGACTCGAACCACAATCAGCCATGTGGGAGTCCAGCGCCCTTAACCACCATGCCACTTGCCAGCCCCCTTTAATCTGTTTAATAATATTTTCAATAGTCTAATACATGTTTGTTATAGAAAAATAAAAAAAAAAATAAAAACGTAGAACTCGTCTATGTAAACGTGTGCACATTTCACCAATAATGTGCACTGTGACATTATTTGAGATAGCAAATGCATAGAAACTACTTAAATGTCCAACCATGTGGAAAGGCTTTAGTAAATTAAGGTACACCTTTGCGACATGAAACGAGATTAATGGAGTGACATGAAAGAAGAAGACATAGGAGAATGTACATGACATGACTCCATGAATGGATAAACACTCTAATTGTTTATATGCAATTAAAAACATCAAAAAGAGTATAGAAAATGGACCAGCAGTTAGCGTAATGGCTATGTCACTGGACTCCCAGGTAGTCGACTGAGGTTCGAGGTTCGAGTCCCGCACTCGGTAGCTTAAACTCGTGCCAGGAGCATGTGCGCGTGTGCCTAAGATCCCAAGAGGAGAATGGAAGAGAAGGGATTGCAGCGTGGCCATCCCCCCTGGGGGGTGATTTCTCGTTTTCTGTCTCTTTCTGTCTTTCTGGCGAGCCAACGTGCCCTATAGAAAAAAAAAAAACTCTAAAAAAAAAAAAAACAGTATAGGAAGAAATGCATCAGATTGATTTGTGTTACCTCCAAGGAGCGGATGAGGAAGAAGAAGTGAATGGAGTAGAAGCTTCGTTTCAACTCACATACATCTGAATTTTAAAAAATTTTTGATAAGTAACTATTACTTTTCTAATCTAGACTAAAGAAAGTGTAAAAATCCATATTAACAAAAATAAACTAGGCATAAGACTAACTCCCGCAGATAATCCTAGTTGGTGTGTACTCTTCCAGATTTGAATATGCAAATAAGATTGTATTCCTAGTTTAAATGTGTATCTAGGGGCTGGCAGGTGGCATGGTGGTTGGGGCACTGAACTCCCACATGGCTGACCATGGATTGAGCCCCAGATCTGGCAGTTTGCTGTCTTGCTTTCCCTCTATGGTCAAATTTAAAAATAACAATAAATAAAATTAAATAATTCTTTTAAAAAATGTGTATCTAAATAGCATATCTTGCACATTTTTCAAAGCCATAAACAAGCATTATTTTTTTAAGAGCCATCTCCCATTGCATCGTAAGGATGGACTATACTTTTTCCCCTATTAGAGATTGAGATTAAACATTGAGATTGTTTTTAATTTTTTTCAAACAGAAACAACTCTTGGGTAAACATCCTTATTGCTAGCTTTTTAATGTAATCATGATTTCCTTACAACTAATTCCTAGAAGTAAAGTTTGGTGAAAAGACAGGTACTTTTTTTTTTTTTTTTTTTTGAGAGGTTTTTGCTATAGAGCACATACACGCACCAGAAAGGCAGAAAGAGACAGAGAGACAGAAAGTGAGAATTCACTCCCCAGGGGGGATGGCCATGCCACAATCCCTTCTCCATTCTTGTCTCAAGATCTTGGGCACACATGCACATGTGCCCAACATGAGTTTTAAGGCACCAGGTCTGGGACTCAAACTACAGTCAACTACATGGGATTCCAGCAACATAGCCATTACGCCAACTGCTGGTCCCAAGATAGGTGCATTTTTAAGATCCTTAATGCGTATTGTCCAATTACCCTCTAAAAATGCTGAAAGATCTGTAATCCCTTACCCATAAAACTCTGAAAATTGCAATGTTTTCCAGTTCTAAACTCATGTGGGGCAAACCCTGACCTAGGTGAACATGAGGCTATTTACATCTTCAGTCACCCCGCTGAGTATGAAATACTTCTACATGTCACTGTAGATGCATAAATAAATTTGGTTATGGGATATTGCCCTCCTCCCTGTACGCGTGTGTTATATATAATGTGTAATATACAGTTTATACACTCTATTGCTTTTCTAAAATCTGAAAGAATCTAAACTCCAACATAACTTCTGGTCCCAAAGATTTCAGGTCAAGAATCATGGACCAGCAAGAGTTTATGCTTCCCCAAGCAATATGTGAGTGGGCCATTTCCTTCTTGTGCTAAAAGTATTCCCTTTTATAAGCTGATTTCATCTTTGCTGGTCTGATTTGTGAAGTCCTAAGTGAGGCAGGGTACTTTGCCCATGTTGTCTGCCCATTTGAATATCTCCTCCTTTAGCCTGTCAGCGGCTCTCTGCAGCCCCTTGGCTCCAATGCTGTTGCTGAACATACCTGCATATCCCCTTCTGACCCCTGGTCTCTAGTTCCCACTGCTGGTAGGTAGGACGCCATTGTCTTCTAACATCCGGTATAGAATGGAGGGAGGAAGGAGTGGTCTGAAGCAGAGGGTCCATTCCCCTGGTGACACTACTACTTCATGAAGTTCTTTGGTCTTCAGAGGGTACTCTGGACTCTGGACTCTGAAGGGGGGTGCTAGGTCAGGTAGTGAAGCCCACACCCACCATACCCTAAGTGCTGTCAATTTACCAACCTACCCTACAGATTCTTTCTGCACAAAGAGCTATTTTTCTCCCATTGTCATGTGCATCAGTCAAAAGGACTAAGAACTTACAAACGAAGCCATTCAAGGAGACAGATTTCATAGGCTAGTCTCGGCAATACTACCTGGTACCATTTGGGTCAAAAAGGCTGTGGGAGACTCTGGAAAACTGATTCAAGGGAGCGACTCTGGAGAACTGATTCAAGGGAGTACCTCAGGGGAAATGCTCAAATGTGAGTCTGACAGGAATCAGCAAGAGCGTGATGCTGATGGCTAGACCGATGGATGGCCCCAGTGGCCCCAGCATGACAGTTGCAGCCTGTGAAGCACAGGCCAGCACAGACCACTGATTGATAAGGGCAGTGTCTCCTGCAGCTCCGCCCCTAAGCACATCTCACACTCTCTCTCAGGCATTAAGAACACAATGAGAGGGGTTGTAATCAGAGACATTTCTCAGAGAGTGTTACTCCTGCCTCGGGGAAGAAAAACTGAATCCTGATAAAGCTCAGCTACAGTCACCTGTAGACAACAGCAACCAAAAAAGGTCTTGATGCAGAGCCTCCGAGAGGGCATTTGAGATCATTGATGTCCTTAAGAAGAACGGTTCTTTGGTAACAGGATCTGAATGCCAAGACCACTTAAGCAGGCCTTGGGAAGTAGACTAATGGGATTCACAGATAAAAAATAATAAATAAAAAAACTAGTTCTTTAGGGGGGTAGGGGGAACTTCATTGATTTTCCATGTCCTCGGATAAAATGCAATCTCTACACAGTTCACAAGGTCCCTATAACTTTGCCCCTGACTATTTGGTGAGATTTTAAATATCCTATTGAAATATTGAAATATATAAAACTGTAATTTTGGCAATTTTTCTTCTTTTTTTTTTTTTTTGAGAGAGAGAATTTTGCTATTAGGTGTGTGCACTCACTGGAAAGACAGAGAGACAGAAAGTGAAAAAGCATCCCCCCGCCCCCGGGGAGCAGAGAGACAGAAAGTGAGAAAGCATCCCCCCGCCCCTGGGGAGGGGGGCGTGATGGCCACATCACAATCTCTTCTCCTCCATTCTTCTCTTGGGATTTTGGGCACACACGTACATGCACCTGGCATGAGTTTTAAGTTGCCATGTCCAGGACACAGACTGGAGTCAGCTACATAGGAATCCACCTACATAACCATTACGCCATCTGCTGGTCCTGGCAATTTTTTTTTAAAGTAGATTTATTGGACCAGCAGGTGGCATGGAGGCTAATGTAGCTGGATCCCATGTGGCCAACTGTGTGACTGGAGTCCTGGACCTACTGGACTGAAAACATGCTGAGTGCCTATGCATATGTGCCCAGAATCCCAAGAGAAGAATGGAGGAGAAGGGATGCAGCATGGTCATCCCCTCTGGGAGGTGATTTCTCACTTCCCCCCCTCTCTCCCCAATTCTCAAATGAGCACTTGCACCCAATAGCAAACAGAAAAAAAAAAAAAAAGGACATTTAAGTGATTTCTTCCCTTTCTCCCCCCTCCAGCCAGAGCTCATGCCCAATGGTCAAAAAAAAAAAAAATACATTTACTATTTACTTATTTCTTGCATGAGTGAGCAAGACAGAGAAAGGAGAGGACAGAGAGCACTCTCACCAGGATTTCGAAGCTGAGACCAAACCTCAGCTTCCAGCCAGCCCTAGACCTGGGCACATGTGTGCCCCACATATTCAGGAAGACTCAACAAGAACCTGAAACCTTCTTCCATGAGACTGGCTCAGAGGGCTGCGTTTTGCCGCAGCACTGTCATCTGGCCTGGGTACTGGCAGCCTTACATGACTGACTGTCAAGGCCCTTACCTGAGCTATGTGCTGCCCCCTCAGCCTGCAAACCCCAACTCCTGCCAATGCTATCTGTCCTCTACCTCCCAACCACTCCCAACCACCCCTTTCTTGTTTTCTTCTACCTTTCCTTCAAGTCTTCCAGTCTCTCTGTCATTCCTTCCAAGCAGCCTTTTAATGGCCTCCTCAATGCTGAATTAGAGAAGAACCCTCCTGTGGGCTTTCCAAACATACTATCCATTCATTCATTTATTCATTCAACAAATAATTATTAAGCACTTACCTACATCCCAGCGTAGACCAAGGAGAGAGGAGCATGGTCATGAAAAAACCAAAGTTAGCTGATCCCTAGACATACCATGCCATTATTTGTCCTGGTTCTTATTTCTTTTTCTTTTTATTAAATTTGGTTTTTTGTTTGTTTTTGTTTTTGTTTTTGTTTTTGTTTGAGAGAGATTTTCGCTATAGGGCGCGTGCGCTCGCCAGACAGACAGAGAGAGACATAGAGACAGAAAACGAGAAATCACCCCCCAGGGGGGATGGTCACACCGCAATCCCTTCTCCTCCATTCTCCTCTCGGGATCTTGGGCACGCACGCACACGCGCCCGGCGTGAGTTTTAAGCCACCGGGTCCAGGACGCGAACCATGGTCGACTACGTGGGAGTCCAGCGACATAGCCATTACGCTAACTGCTGGTTCCCTAAATTTTTTTTTTTTATTTAACGTTTATTCACTGAACATCATCACAGCATATAATATGTTATTTCCCATCCAGAGTAAGCTGTATAGTGACTTAATTATACATGTTATCAACAAATAATTTTCCATTTCTTGTTTCATATATACATACACACACACATATATATACATATTTTCCCCTATTTCTCACCCTCTGCCATTTCCAACCCTCTTCCCACACTGTCTCTGGTATCCAGTGCTTTCCATTTCTTTTTTTCCCCCACATTTTATTGATTCACAAAATATCTTAGTTGATCTAACTACTTTCAATAGCAAGCTGATAAATACATATCTCTGAACACATATTTGACTTTAGGCATGAAACATTCTGTGAGTAGAATGAATACACTTTAAAGCAGCACCTAGCTGAGACTGTATAGCTTATTGTGGTCATTAAATAGGTATTTTTAAATATATTTTAATTTCAAGAAAGGCAGTTTTAGTTTTCATAAATCAAAATTTAAATGTTAAGAGAATTTTGCTTAAGACTTAAAGCCAGGAAGAAGTTCTCCTAGT
>NW_006159958.1:716652-723092 GCF_000334495.1 Tupaia belangeri chinensis
AAAGTAGAAATGGAATATTATTGATGATAACATGCTTGATTAAGCCACCATGCAGTTTATCCTAGATGGGAAACCACATTTAGTATGTTGTGATGATGCTCAGGGAATGAATGTTAGGTAATATAAAAAAAAAAAAAAAAAAAGACTTAAAGCCAGGAAACAGGTTAAGATTCTGTTCAAATAGTCAGTACAAGGACCTGACGACAACTCAAGAGAAGACAAAAGTTCTTAATTCTGGGAAACAAAACATAGAAAGAAGAGCAGTGACATTTTAGTCAAAAGTTATACAATTCTATTTCACCAGATCAGTCTCTTGTACTTAATCTGTCTTTTGTTGTGGTCCTATATTTCCATTTAAATTCTGTAAAGATAACATTCAGCTCCAGACTTGTCCCTACCGTTAAGTTGGCCATTTTCTTAATTGGTTTTGAACTCTTATTTCTGTGTGTCTGACTTTAGTTTTCCTGATACAGCACTCCCTTCAGAACTTCTTGGAGAGCTGGACTGGTGCTGGTAAATTCTTTCAGGTTTTGATTATCTGAGAATGTTGTTGTCTTCTCTTCCCATATGAAGGTATAGTGTTCTTGGTTGAAATTGTTTTTCACTCAACACTTTGAATATATTTTCCCATTCTTTCCTGACTCGCAATATTTCTGATGAGAGGTCCACTATTAGCCTGATGGGATATCCTTTGTAGATAACTTATCGTTTCTCTCTTGTTGATCTTAGTATCTTGTCTTTGTCTGTGGTTTTGCTCAATCTGGCTATAATGTGTCTTGGAGAATAGCTTCTTGGGTTGATTCTATTTGGGGTCCTTTGTATTTCTTGGGCCTGGATCTTTGAATGCCTTTCTAGGTTTGGAAAGTTTTCTTCCAGGATTTCATGGAATAGATTATCAATGCCCTTATGAATCTCTTCACCTTCTGGGATATTGATTATGTGGATATTTGGACCTTTAATGGTATCTAATATTTCTCATGTATTATTCTCTCATGGGGGGGAGGGATCTATTCACTCAGTCTCTGTGGTGGATTTTTTTAGCCCAGAAATTCTGTCTTCTACATCTGAGATTCGATTTTCTGAATGATCTAGTCTACTTTTAATACTTTCAAGGGAGGTTCCTGTATTACATCCTTCATCTATAACAGTTCCATTTGGTTCTTTTTTATCGTGTTTAGTTACTCTTTTAGATCATGCAAGAACTTCCTCACCTCCCGGAATTCTCATCAGGTCTTATCTCCTGCCTCTTATGGAGTTCATTGTCTCTCTTCTCTTCCATCTCTGTTAGCTTTGTCACTATGAATATTCTAAATTCTTTATCAGACATTTCCACGACTTCCATTATACTGTCTGTGGATGAAGAGGAGTTATTCTTTTCCCTTGGTTTCTCATATATCTTGTGCCTCTGCAATGATTTCTAGTCATCTGATGGGTTATACCTTTCTTCCTAATTTCTAGAAGTTCAATCTGAGCATTCAGAGGCAGGCAGGAGGAGGTGATCTGCAATTTCTTTGTCATTGCAATATTCCCCCTTTGTGTGGCAGATTCATTGGAAATCGAAGGATATGTTGACCCTAATAGTATTCAAATGTTTGGCTGTGGTTCACTTAGACCTGTGTAGACTCTCAGTGTGTGGAGGCACTCAACAATGAGATCTGGAGGAAGAATTCTCAGCAGAAAATCTTCATTTCTCTTATTCTCTGAAACCACTACTTCTCAGCTATCATGGAACAATCAGTCCTGTCCTGGTTCTTATTTCTCATCTCCTCTACTAAACTGTAAATTCTTGTAGGTCAGGCTCTGTGTTTTATACACCATTAACAAGTCAAAGCTCAATATGCCCAGCACCTAGTAATCACACACTCATTGAATTTTTAAAAAAAATGAATGCCTCTATTTCATCAAAGTATTATGTAATTTATTTTATTTTTCTTCTGTTTTAATTTTTTTTAAGATTATCAACTCCCACAATTTATCTTCTGACAAAAGGAAACAGATGATAAAAAAAATAAAGTCGTCTTTTGTTCTGGATTTCCTGGCCAGGTTGCTCAAGTCCTGTTTGCTCTGACTGCCTCTAGAGTGCTTGCTGGGTGAGGTCAGGGAAGGGAAGGCGAACCCCCGCCTGCTTGTTGTTGAAGTCACAGGAAGCCAACTGCAAGCCTCCCGCTGTGTGGAGAAGGGGGGAGCAGGTAGGAAGAGCCAGAGGAAACCCTACCAGCCTGGACAAACCCCAGACTGGCAAGAAATGTGTATGTAAAGCTTGTGCCCAGCCTCGGGACCTACCCAGCAAAAGCAGCCTGCATATATTCAGGTCATAGAATTGCAGGGGGGCTGCTGGAGAGACAGGATAACTGAGACACAGAACAGAGTCAAAGCTCAGTAGGATTAGAGCCAGGCAACAGCAAAGCTGACACTCAATCCCTAGTTTACCGCCCCAAAGCCCTTGCTTTTTCCTGGAAAGGCGGAGCTGGGAGAGTTGAAAACACATGACTCCTGACTTCCATTCAACTGCAACCACTTTGGATGATTAATCCACCACTAGTCACTTACTGAGTACCTATTATGCTCTAGCACCTGTCTGGGTAGGCGGTAGTGAAGCCGGAAGGTTCCCACATGTGAAAACCCCCAGAATGAGAGTGACAGAATTTGTGGCATCCATAAAGTTGTGCAACTCACCTGAGTGAGTCACTCTGCGGCACTTCGCACTCTCCTTTGCAGGAGGAGGTGGCCTCTTCAGCCTACCCCTCCCAGCACGGGCTCTGCTCCTTGAGACCTACCACCTCCTCCTTGAAGATAAAGTTTTTACGTTTCCTAAGACAACACGGAAGGGAATGCGTGTAACAGAGCACCTACAACAGGCTAGGCCCTGTGCCAAGGACTACCTACTCTAGGTCCTTAGGTCCTCAAATCGATTCTCTATAGACTAAGAGACTAAAGTTCAAAGTGAGCATTGATAAAACTGAGTTCTGGAGTGTCTGCTGCAAAGCCCTCTTTCTTGAACTATATTGTTTTCTTATATTCATTACACATCTGCACGGGGATCCCAAACCATCCCTTCCATAGCAAGAGGCCAGCAGCCACTTAATAGCTTGTCTATATTGAACAGCTCAGACTTAAAGAACACTTTTACCACTGCAGAGAGTGCTATTAGATAGCATTGAACTAAAACATGAGAGTTGGCAACTTATCGAAGCACTTGTCCACCACCCTGTATCTTTTCTCCACCTTACAAAAGCAGCCATACCGTGGGGGACCTTATAGGTCTGATCACATATTTGTTGAATGAATGAAGAAGGTGTGGTCTGAAGTCAAGAAAGAGATGGCTGCAGAGGTGGAAGTGGGCCTGATGACCGAGAAATGTTCACTAGCTGGTTGAGAGTCGAACACACCAAAAAGTCCTTCCTCTATCACCCATCTCCACCCTTGAAAACACAGAAATGAATGATGATTCAATTTATTGGAGCAATCAAAACCCATATGTACTCATTACCTCTTCGAATGACTCATGTCTGCCTATACCCACAGTAAAACATTTCAATTGGATCAGCATGGCGGTTAGCGCTGATGAGGGCAAGAGTGTCTTTTAAAAATAAAATGTGTCAGTCCTACTCAGGCCAGACCTTGAGAGTTAAGATCTTGGAGTTCCTGTAACCCAGTTCCTTAATGGCGGAACTGGGGAAACTGAGGCCCATACCAGAAACTGGTCTGTGGTAACACAGCCCGGTGGAAGTATATTACTCTCCGGCCCATTTAGAATTTAGGCCAGAATGAGAACAGATGATCCTTTCAGAGCATATGGACCAAGGAACAGAAAACTTGGGTGGCCAGAGAGCCAAGGTTGAGGGCAAGGTAACAAAGAAACTGGGAGTGAAACAGAATAGTAGGTTAAGAACAACTCTAGAGGGAACCAGCAGTTAGCATAATGGCTATGTCACTGGACTCCCACGTAGTCGACAGCGGTTCGCGTCCCAGACCTGGTGGCTTAAAACTCACACCGGCTGAGTGCCCAAGATCCCGAGAGGAGAATGGAGGAGAAGGGATTGTGGCGTGACCATCCCCCCTGGGGGGTGATTTCTTGCTTTCTATCTCTATGTCTCTCTCTGTCTGTCTGGCGAGCGCATGCGCCCTATAGCGAAAATCTCCCCAAATAAATAAAAAAAAAAGAACAACTCTAAAGCAATAGGATCAACAAGCATATATTAAGAAGGGGAAGGTATGGTGACCTGAATGTTTGTTCCACCCCCCCAAAAAAAAAATTTTATATAGTCTTTGGGAGGTGATTAGGGCATGAGGAAGAAGAGGATGAAGCCCAAACAAGTGGAATTCGTGCCTATATAAGAGGTTTCAGAGAGCAAGGTAGTACCTCCCACCATGTGAGGACACAGTGAGAAGGTGCCATCTATGAACTAGGCCCTTCTCAGCTATCTGATCTAATAACACCTTGAACTTGGACTTCTAAGCTGCCAGAACTGTAAAAAATCCATTTCTGCTATTTATTTATTTATTTATTTATTTTTGGAGAGGTTTTTTTGCTATAGGGCACATGCACTCGCCAGAGAGACAGAGAGAGACAGAGAGACAGAAAGCAAGAAATCACCCCCCCAGGGAAGATAGCCGCACCTCAATCCTTTCTCCTCCATTCTCCTCTTAGGATCTTGGGCACACACGCACACCCACCCAGCATGAGTTTAAGCCACTGGGTCTGAGACTCGAACCTCAGTCAACTACCTGGGAGTCTAGCGAAATAACCATTATGCCAACTGCTGGTCTCCAATTTCTGCTATTTATTAACTACTTAGTTTGTGGCATTTTGTCATAGCAGCCTAAACAGACTAAGTAAGACAAAAGGCATCTAGGAAAAAATAGAAGGCAGGTATAGTACCATCAAGTATTGATGAGGATGATGGAAATGAGCACTCTTGTACACCGCTGGTGGGTCTCCATAATAGTAGGGTCCTTCAGAGGGCAATTTAGCATTGACTAGTAGATTTAAGATGCATTGTGTAATTGTTATTGCTATAAAGCACGTGCATGCTGGACAGAGACAGAAGGAGAGAAAGAGAGAGAAAGAAAGCAAACGCTCCCCCACCCCACTTCCCGTAGGAGGGTGGGGGATGGCCACACCACAATCCCTTCTCCTCCATTCTGTTCTCAGAATTTGGGGCACACACGTACATGCATTCTTCTTAGGTCACCAGGTCTGGGACTTGAACCCACAGTGGGTCATGTAAGACCTAGTGCCTTAACCTCCACACTACCTGCTGGCCCCTTAAAATGCATTTTAAAGGGTATCCTTATGACCTGGTAATCCTGCCCCTTCCTAAGAGAAACACTTGCAACAGAGACATGCCCAAGGCAGTATTGCCTGCAACCATAAGAAACAGGACACAACCTAAGTATCTAATCATAGATACAGATACATAAAATATATATAGTGTAATATATCCACACTATGGAATACTGCAATGAAATCGAGCATAGAAGATCTATCCAGGACCATCACAGCAGATACCGTATCTGTATATGAGTTAGAAGAAAATGGGCAAGCTTCATGGCCTGGTGGTTCAGGGAGCTGGATCCCACGTGACTGACTGCATAGTTTGAATTCCAGCCCAAGCAGCTCGAGAAAATTGCCAGGCATGTGTGCATGCATGCCCCAAATCCTAAAGGAATGGAGTAATCAAGGAGAAAGAATTATAATATGACCATATCCCAGTGAGGGAGTCTTTTCTCCCTCGTTCTCTCTCTGTTTATCTCTGGAGAGCACATGCAGCCTTTGGCAATTAAAAGAAAGAAAACAGATTAAGATGGTCCCTCTGGTTGAAGCAATTGCCTCTGAGCTCAGCTAGTGGAGAGAAATGAGTTTTTTTAGCCTCCCTCATGTCCTCCAGCTGTGTGAATGGAGCAGTGGCTCTGATTCCAGTCCTACCAACCCAAAGAACTGTATGAATGAACAACCAGGTTGCGGACGAGTATACCAAACAGGATGACTTTACAAATTTAAACACACATTCTTCATATTTCCTCTAAAGCTATACCTAACATGTATGTTTATGAGTAGAAAAAAGACCCATCCTCCCTACAATAGCTGTTACTTCATCGGAGGCTGGGGATTTGAGGACTGTTGGCCAAAGTGGACTTTAACTCCATTATATGTGCCTTGATTTTTTTTTTTTTTTTTTTTTTTGCACACGGGGAATGCATTTCCTTACAAACGGCGTGCTTAGAATGAAATTTTAAAAACTAAAAGAAAGAAAACAGATTAAGATGGTCCCTCTGGTTGAAGCAATTGCCTCTGAGCTCAGCTAGTGGAGAGAGCTGAGTTTGTTTAGCCTCCCTCATGTCCTCCAGCCGTGTGAATGGAGCCGTGGCTCTGATTCCAGTCCTACCAACCCAAAGAAGTGTATGAATGAACAACCAGGTTGTGGACGAGTATAACA
>NW_006159958.1:723303-732604 GCF_000334495.1 Tupaia belangeri chinensis
TTTTTTTTTTTTTTTTTTTTTTTGCACACGGGGAATGCATTTCCTTACAAACGGCGTGCTTAGAATGAAATTTTAAAAACTAAAAATGGGGCACCAGCAGTTAGCATAATGGCTATGTCGCTGGACTCTCATGTAGTTGACTGCGGTTCAAGTCCCGGACCCAGTGGCTTAAACTCACGCCGGGCATATGTGCGTGTGTGCCCAAGATTCCGAGAGGAGAATGGAGGAGAAGGGATTGTGGCATGGCCATCCCCCCCTGGGGGGTGATTCCTCTCTTTCTGTCTCTCTGTCTCTCTCTGTCTTTCTGGCAAGCACATGTGCCCTATAGCAAAAACCTCTCTAAAAATCAAAACTAAACTAAACCAAACTAAAAATGGAAACAAAAGCCCTCTGGGCAGAAAAGGTTGACGTGACACCCACCAACACCAGAACCAGATTTAAAGGCACCCTGTCACATGGGTTGAAAACCACACGAATCCCTTCTGACTTCAATTCTGGGATGAGGTGGGTGGAAAGTGGCAGAGTTCAGATTAGATTAAAAACCTGTTTTAGAAATCAGAATAAAGTAGGCCTAGTGAGGCTGTGGCTCTCCTAGACACAACCGCAGGCAACCTCGATGACCTGAGCTCCAAGAATCCCAGCTTTACTCCCAAGGCTAGACAGTAACAAAGAAAAACAGGAGGAAGGGGATGGAGCCTCCTTATCCCCATTCTCTCCCAGAGACATCATTTCTCAAGGTCAGGGGCACCTCTATTCCCCTTTGGGAAGTGGTGAAGAAGTCAACATACCAACTTGAGTAAGATCAAAGGAACCATCCAATGATTTGGGGGGACTTTATCACAGCGAAAAGAAGGTGAGGGAAGTTGACTGGTCTTGAAATTGTTTTTTAATGGTTTGATTTCACGGTCTTCTTGTTACTTAAGTACCATTCATCTTCCTCCAAATCTCTAGCAGGAACTTCATATGGCTTGGCAGCTCAATTTCCTCTCAGCCTACCAGATGACACAAAAGGTCCCCCGGTCACTTATCTAGGGAAGGCACATTGGTGCCATTAGAGCCTGCACCACCAGGTCTCAGCATCCCTCTCTTTGCAAGACTCACAGCTCTCAGGGAGTGGATGTCTATCTCAAAACACTTGCTGCTCTTGTCATCTCCATTCAAATCAACCTTGTGTTGATTGTTCATGCTCTGGGTACTACTTCATTATCTCTCAGAACAATTGACCACTCAGTCAAGGAGACTTCACAGAAATGACAATGCTGTTTGACTTGAATGTGAAACTCTAAGGAACAGCAGTCCCACATCTATTTCGACTTCCTGTGCATATCTTCCTTCTTTTTGTGTAGACCACTCACTGTCACGCTCACCCACCACTGAGAAACTGCTCTGGGGCCATAATATGCCATCCTGGTGGCATTTCCACATTGTACATTCTCTCCCAGGGATAGGTTCCCAGCAGCATTTCCCAAAACTCACTCCACATAGAGAAAGATGTGGCTTCCATGGTAAGATTATTATTTCCCTTCTGCCGACTGAGAAAGAAGGACTAATATGGAAAGAAAGGGGCGGCAAGTAGAATGAGGAAAGTAAATTGCTAAGTCAGAAGTCAGTACTGAAGAGCTGTGGCTGTGGAAGGAAGAAACGCTGGCTCCGAGCTGATCCGCCATGGACTCGTCAACATAATCTCACTATTATTAAACTCCATGGTTAGACACTCCTCACAACTGAGATGCAGGCAAGCCGCAGTTTAGCTTTTGTCCCCATCTCTCCATCTCCCCAACTGCGCCTGGCACCATCCAGCCTCCTTGTCTCTGTATGTGTTCCTGCTGCTTCTGGACCACAAGTGTCTTAGGTGGTTCTACCAGAAGCAGACCTGAGCCAAGGATTCAAGAGGAAATAGTGTGTGTGGGAGATGATCTCAGGAAGCACTGCTAGGCAGATGGGAAAGTAAGGAAGCCAGTAAAGGACGTATTATCAGGCCAGCTTATGGCAAAGTGGTTAAGGCAGCTGGATTCCACATGGCCCGTTTCACAGTTTGAGCCCCAGACCCAGCCACTTAAAAAATATACTGGGTACATGTATATGTATGCCTCAAATTCCGAAAAGAGGAGAGAGACCCAGCCACTTAAAAAATATACTGGGTACGTGTACATGCAATGCCCCAAATTCCAAAAAGAGGAGAAAGGATTGCAGCATGACCACTCCCTTGAGGGGAAAGTGTGCTTTCTCATTTTCTCTGTCTCCCTCTCTCTCTCATGTGCCCTCTGGCAAAATTATAGATAGATAGATAGATAGATAGATAGATAGATAGATAGATAGATAAATAGATAGATAGAGATATATAGATATACACACACACACAAACACACACACACACACATATATATATATATATATATCTTATCAAGCAGGTTGCCACTGTGAACAAGGGAGGCCCAATCTCCTTGGAAATCTCAGCGCTCACCTCCAAACTGTCCCAGTTGAGGGGCAAAGCAGTTAGGGCCTTTATCCTTCAACTCCCACTGCCACTGCTTGAGGGCTGCTCCTGGGGTGCTACTTCTCCAGCCCTGTAGCCCGCCCTGCACACTTTACAAAGAAAGACTCGGGCTGAGTTGTATGTGCATGCAGTAGGCAGCTACGGATGGGGAGTCCAGTGGATGTGGATTGCTACGGCCTTCTGCCCCTTTTAGCCTGGCACCCTGTTTTTGGTTTTGAAGAGGTTTTTGCTATAGGGCACGTGTGCTCGCTGGGAAGACAGAGAGAGACAGAGATACAGAAAATGAGAAATCACCCCCCAGCGGGGATGGCCATGCCACAATCCCTTCTCCTCCAGTCTCCTCTCAGCATCTTGGGCATGCACACACACATGCCCAGTGTGAGTTTAAGCCACCGGGTCCAGGACTCAAACTGTAGTCAACTACATGGGAGTCCAGCAACATAACCATTATGCCAACTGCTTGTCCCTAGCACACTTTTAAGATCCGTGTGAAATGTGACCTCCTCTGAGAGATCACCTCTTGCCACACTCCCTCCCCCATGAGGAAGAAGGAATGGCTTTCTCCTCTAAGCTCTCTCAGCACTTTGCAGACACCTCAATAAAACCAGCAACCATGTTCTAGTTTACTTAACTGTTCTTCTCAAATACACTTTACTATGTGAGGGCAGAAATCAAGTCTGAACCATCTAAGTATCTTAGCCTATTCACCCATTCCATTCATTTAAATTTTTACTCTATTCTAGGTACTGGGGACACAGAAGTTAAATATATATAGGTCCCTGCTAACAGTGTCCTGCCGTACTGCCCAGGCCAGCATCCAACATGCTCTACTCCTGCCTGCCCCCCCCCAGTTGCTAGGACTACAGGTACACATCACCATGCTTGGCCTACAGGTTGGACTGGGAATTGAACCCAGACCTCCCATGTGATTTCAGCCTGTGGAGCACAGCATCACAGCAGCATGTGCCACCATAACTAGGCTGCATGCTTACTTTTTTCCAAAAAATTATTTTCTTTAACTTTACTTATTTATTTTAATTTGACCAGAGAAAGACTCTGTGTGTGTGTGTGTGTGTTTGTGAAAGAGAGGGAGAGAGAGAAGAGGTGACATACAAAAACAAATTAGTGAATAACATGCCAATGGTGATCAATACAATGGAGAAAAACAGAGCCAGGTATGGAATAGAAACTTTATGCAGGGTGAGAGGACGAGTAGTCTTTTATATGGAAAGGTCAAGGAAGGCCTTCCTGATAAAATTTATTTATCAGAAATAAATTTATTTATTTATTCAAAAGAATTATTTATTTATTTAATTCTTTTTTTTTTTTTTTTAAATTTGACTAGAGAGAGACAGAGAGATAGAGAAAAGGAAAGTGAGGAAGCAAGCTGCCAGGTCCAGGACTCAAACTGTGGTCAGCCATGTGGGAGTCCAGCACCTCAACCACCACACCACCCGCGGGACACAATAAAATGATATTTGAACATGAACGTTGGCTAAAGTGAGGTGTGGTCCATGATGACATTTGGGGGAAAAGCAATCCAGGCAAAAAAATGTCCTATGTGTCAAGGCCTTGAAGGGAGCATATGCTGGGTGTGTTCAGAGGACAGCGAGGAGCATGGAGCACATGCCCCACTCATGGTTGGTTTAGCGGTGCATAACCGTCAGATCCACCTGCACATCCCTTCTTACTTGGCGGATCTGCCTCTCATTTTATGCACATTGCTATCACTGCGTTATATATCTATGTGTAAGGAAATGTGTCTCTTAGTCATGTTTGTGTTGTTGGTAGCAAGCTCAGAACCTGTTGTTCCCTAGATACTCAGTATGTTCCTCAATCTGAAGTCCTCGCTGTTCATTGTACAGGGACATACACAGATCGAACCATAGAATGGGTCCATTGCTGTGCGTACTTGCTACAATGCACTACCTCTAGCAAAGTAAGAGGATCATGGATGTTGGGGAATAGTTTCAGGATTCTTGCTGGCAATGGACATTCCGGGATGAAATTAGGACTCTTCGGGAAGTGATAGCCCTAAAATAGGTAGATTTTTTTCTTTCAAGGGCAGTTACTTAATTCTCATGGTTGAAGACATTTTATAGACTCACCACCGTGAATTTCGGGTACTGAAGAACAACTCTGTTTCACAACCTTCATGGATGAACAGTCTGGTCGTCTAGAAATCACCAGTGTTCTTCATCTCAGCCTAGAGCAAAGGCAGTCGAGGCTCAGGGCTGACTCAAGTATGAGCCTGAGTGATTGTAGTTAAGGTGGTAACAGATGACAGCATATTCCAGAAAAAAATATGTCATGAACCTTCACACTAAGAAGGACATTTAGGGTTTCCAGCACTCTTGACCTTTCCTACTCTAAATATATGATTAGGGAGAAGGAGGAGCTGGCAGTCATAGTTCCCTTGGCTATAGGGTCAATGACCCCATGAGATAAATACTATCAATATGTCTATTTAATGAGTGGATAAGCTGAAATTTAGCAAGATGAAGTTTGTACCCAAATTCACTCAGCTAGAACTGGGGAAAACCCAGTTCTTCGTGATTCCAGGGCCCATGCTCTTTATTGGAAATGACAAAGGACAGAGCAGCAGCAGGGGAGGACTGATACACATGGGTACTGGAAGCTGACATGGAGGCTGTCAGAGTACTAGTAAGCTCAGATCCCAGAGCTCAGGCAAGAGAGGAGGTAAAGAATCTGAGTGTTTCTGTAGGGTAAAAGGAGCTTTAATAACCAGCTAAAAAATGAGATTCAAGGAATCCAAATGTAATTTCAAGAGTTAGAATTTCTCATAAAGACCCAACTTGGGGGACCAGCAGTTGGTGTAATGGCTATATCGCTGGACTCCCATGTAGTCGTCCGTGGTTCAAGTCCCAGACCCAGTGGCTTAAACTCACGCCAGGCACATGTGCGTGCGTGCCCAAGATCCTGAGAGGAGAATGGAGGAGAAGGGATTGCGGCATCGCCATCCCCCCCTCGGGGGTGATTTCTCGTTTTCTGTCTCTCTGTCTTTCTGTGTCTGGCAAGTGCATGCGCCCTACAGCAAAAAAAAAAAAAAAAAAAAAAAAGAAAGAAAGAAAGAAAAAGAAAAAAAAGAAAGAAAGAAAGAAAGAAAGAAAGAAAGAAAGAAAGAAAGAAAGAAAGAAAGAAAGAAAGAAAGAAAGAAAGAAAGAAAGAAAGAAAGAAAGAAAGAAAGAAAGAAAGAAAGAAAGAAAGAAAGAAAGAAAGAAAGAAAGAAAGAAAGAAAGAAAGAAAGAAAGAAAGAAAGAAAGAAAGAGAAAAGAAAGAAAGAAAGAAAAGACCTAGCTTGGGGAAGGGGGTTGGAGGATGAGTTGCCAAGGTATCATCTATAAAAGCAGTAAAACAAGAAGCATTTAGCCAGAGAGAAATGAGAAGGCATCTCCTGTTCTGGTAGACCAAGAGTCTGAGCAAGACCACATCCCAAGTTTGCAGACTTTTCTTGTATCTAGAAGGCCACTGGGGACAACCCAGGGAGCTCTGTTTAAAGAGAACTTTCTCATGCCAGTTCTAGTAAGCTCACCTTAGAAGTATTGATGACCTATAGTCACCTCACCTGTTATTTGAGTACCTTCAGAGAGCAACCAGACCAATGGGGTACTCCCTTGCCCACCAGTGATGACCTATATCAATACCTGAGCTCAAGGGGAAGGAGGCAGAGTGGCGCCCCCTGAAGGCAGGGCTTGATATTGATCAGGAATCATCTGGTTATCAGTGACAGAGATTCAGTTCAACGTAACTTAGGCAGTAGAGACAACGCTTACTACATGAGAATCCTACCACGGAAAGGTAAGATCACTTAGAACCAGGAACACAACAGCAGTCCATTTTAGGACCTCTGACCACACTTTCAACTTCATCATCAAAGAAGAAAGTGTCAATGAGGTTAAATCCAGAAAAGGTCCAGTTTGCCCATTTCAGTGTTGCTACAGGATAGGGTATTGTGACTGATCCCATCAGGTCAAGAGTGCAGGGACCAGGAAAAGCAGCTTTTCCTAGAATCTCAGAAGGGTATAGGTATTGGACAGAGGAGGGGAAACTCCCCAAAGAGAATGTGGATTTAGTAAGAACAAGACCCCACAGGAACTCCCAGGACCTGGGCAGTCATTCTAGTAATATCTCATTTTGCTTCTAGATATTTTGCCCTCGCCAACGTAACTCCCATCCATCCCTGGAAAGAATAAATCTCCTAAACCCATTTATTTTGAGAAATCACGCAGTTAGGGGGTCTGAGCTCTCTCCCATGTTAATAGGGGTCAGGTGGTCTTAGTTATGGAGAATAGGACCAGAAACAAGACTAATACAGCTTATTGGATTCGGATTCTTATTCTAGGACTCTCCATGACACAACTCTAACCCACACTGCAATATCAATAGTAGTGTCTTATCTTGCAGATGAGGAAAATGAGGTTGAGAGACACAAGGGTGATTGCTTTGAGTCACACAGGTGATAAATGAGGGAATCTGGGACCACTAGGTGGTATAATGATTACATTGCTGAATTCCCACATGGTCAACCATGGTTCAAGTCCTGGACCTGGAGGTTTCAAATTCATGGACGTGTGCATGTGTGTCCAAAATCCCAAGAAGAGAATGGAGGAGAAAGGATTGTGGTGTGGCCATCCACCTTGGAGGGTGATTTCTCACTTTCTGTCTCTCTGTCTCTCTGGCAAGTGCACATGCTCTGTAGCAAAAATCTCTCTCTAAAAAAGAAAATAAAAATGGGAGAACCTTTTCACATTCATGACACTTCTACATGCAGGGGTATTTCTCCCAGCCTATAAACTCTCTCCACAGTAATACTTGCACACTGGAAGGTATGACATCCATCCTAGCAGTATCTCATGCAGGATTTTTCAGGCTTCTCCTCTTGCCCACGTGTAAGTATCTGCATGGATAGCCATAGCTTGTCTGAAATCCAAGCCCATCGGGAAACGTGACCCGAGCCATTGAGTGGATAGACTCTTCCTTTGTGCCTTTTGGTCTAAAGGTGATTGTAACAGGATGTTGGCCGGCCTTCTTGTTGACACAGAATTGACAACTGGTACCCTTAGATGAGAATGAGGAAATGCTAATGATCTCCACATTCTAGAAAGGTGACGCCTCCCGCCAAGGCTTAGTAAGAGGCAGCAGAAGCAACTACTCTAAAATTGATCACTAGCTCTGCTTCTAGGTTTTAAGAAAAACCCTGAGAGCCAGGAGGGAGGGAGCATCAGTAGAAAGATCTGTGTGGCTTTATGAGCCCAGGGTCTCTGGCAAGACTAAATCGTTTGCCTTTCTGTGAAGGGTGGAAGACAGGTGTGCTTTCTCTTCTTCACACTCTGGGGCAAAGACAAAGGGGGTGGCATCAGAAAAATCACATGTGGAGATGGAGGGTGTCTATAAGACTTCATTTCCCTCCCTGGCTCTTTCTAATGCTGGCATCAGGCTGAGGGTAACACATCTGGAGAGTGCTTGGGGGAATTTGTAAATGTCTTCTGAAGGTAAAGGGCACATATGAACAACTCCTTCTTGCCTAGAGTAGGACACTTAGAAGAGACTCAGAAGGAGTGTTCCTGGGAAGAAGGAACACCTCTATGCCAGCAAAGGGAACTTGGAAATTAGGGAAGGGGCAGGAAATGTGGAGCTACCCCAGATATCTCCAAATCAAACAGATGTCCCCTTAAAAAGAGTACTGGGGACTGGGCAGCAGTTAGTGTAATGGCTATGTCGCTGGATTCCCATGTAGTTGACCGCGGTTCGAGTCCCGGACCCAGTGGCTTAAACTCATGCCAGGCGCGTGTGCATGCATGCCCAAGATCCCGAGAGGAGAATGGAAGAGAAGGAATTGCAGCATGGCCATCTACCCAGGGGGTGATATCTAGCTTTCTGTCTCTCTGTTTCTCTCTGTCTTTCTTGTTTTCTGTCTTTCTGGCACATGACCTGTAGCAAAAATCTATAAAAAAAAAAAAAAAGTGTACTGGGGGGATCAGCAGATGCTGTAATGGTTATGTTACTGAACTCCCACATAGTCGACTATGGTTCAAGTCCCAGACTCAGTGGCTTAAACTCACGCCAGGCACATGTGTGTGCATGCCCAAGATCCTGAGGAAAGAACGGAAGAGAAGGGATTGCGGCATGCCCATCCCCCCAGGGGAGTGATTTCTTGCTTTCTGACTCTCTGTCTCTCTCTATATTTCCAACAAGTGCATGCACCATATACCAGAAATCTCTCTTTAAAAAAAATTTTTTTAAAGAGTACTGGGGACCTGATTGGCTAATAGGCTTAGCAGGAGAAAGGGCCACCTCTGAGGAGTCTTCAGCAATGGAAGTGGAATGAAAAAGGACTTCCCTCAAGAAAACCATATCCAATGTCTACCCAGAGATGCCACATAACATCTCCAGTTTCAGACAGAACCAGATCGACCAGAGAGAAATCAAGGCCACTCCATCGCAAAGGACCCATGCCAGTTGGCCCTGCTTCCCATCCATCCCACTGCCCAGGGTTGACTAGCTAGAGTTAGGAAAGAGAGGGAGAAGAAGGGAAAAGTCCATGTTCTCTCTCCATCCCATGTCCTTTGAGCCAGAAATACAGAAAGTAATAGCAAAGGAGAAATCATGGCATAGCATAGAAAATAGGCATGTGTGTGTGTGTGTGTGTGTGTGTGTGTGTGTGTGTGTATGTGTGTGTCAAAAGTCATGATGTATTTTTTCATGTTTTTCTATGTCAAAATGCATCATGTCTTTTCCTATGACCCAATTTTGTATGTATACAACAAATATATTATATATATA
>NW_006159958.1:733943-742963 GCF_000334495.1 Tupaia belangeri chinensis
CAAATATATTATATATATATATATATAAATTATATATAAATATATAAATTTTTCAAAATTTGCCAGAAGGTGCATACACTGACCAAAGACAGAGAGAGAAAAATAAGAAACACAGGGGGAGAAAGCACCCCCAATGGGGCATGATCATGCCATAATCCCTTCTCTATGTCTCTTGTAATTTGGGGCAAGCATGCATATGTGCTCAGTGTGTTTTTCAAGGTACTTGGGCCAGGATTTGAACCACAGTTGGTCATGTGGAATCTGACTCCCTTAACCACTAGGCAATGAGGCTGGCCCAAGATTGGTGTTTTGTTTTAAATTTTGTTTATTATTATTATTATTTTAATTTGCTATAGGGCATGTGTGCTCACCAGAGAGAAACACAGAGAGAGAAAGAGAAAGTGGGAAAAGCAAAGTGCTATATCCAGGACTTGAACTGTGGTCAGTCAACTGGGAGTCCAACACCTTTTCCATCACACCACGAGCTGGCCCCAAAATTGGTGTTTTTTGTTGTTATTGTTGTATGGGGGTGTTTTTAGACTTTGCTATAGTGTACACTTGCTTCTCAGAGAGAGGGAAAGTGAGAAATCACCTCCGGAAGGGATGACCACACTGGAATCCCTTCTCTCCCATTCTCTTCTCAGGATCTGGGCACACATGGACACATGCCCAGCATGAGTTTCAAGCCACCAGGTCCAGGACTTGAACCACAGTCAGCCATGTTGGAGTCCAGCACCTTAAACACCATACCACCTGCTGACCCCAAGACTGGTATTTTGAACATGACCTGGTTGTGTCTGAACATTGAATGTGGCAAAAAAAAAGTTATGGAATCTGCCAAAACAAATGAAAAGTTGAGAAAGGTAGTTACCGCAGTGAGTGGGGAAAATGTCTCATGTTTACATCTCTGCTGCGCTAAGTGTTCTCGATGAGTCACTTACATTTGGATTCTCTTTACTGACTTATTTTCCCTAATTGTTCTGAGCCATTCAGAGCTCATTTCTACATGTCCTTTTAAGGATCAGAGACTAAACCAGAGCTCTCTATCCCTCGCCACTTTGCTCGTATCTGCTTGGCTCATTCTCCCATAGAGCAGGCAGACCTTCTCTGAGTGGCTGGAAACAAGGTCGCCATCCTCACCAACATCAGCTCTTTACTGATTCATAACTCCAGGGGTTCTCCAACTTCAACTGAAAGATCTCAGGAAAGTACCTCGATTGCCTTTGCTTGAGTCACACGATTGCTCCCCACCAAGAGGTTGGGGTCTTGTGACTGACACCCCCCTGCTAATACGTCTTGTGTTTGAAGTCTGAGAAGGTGAAATTCCTAGAACAAGGATACAAAGTACCAGAACCGACACTATAATACAAATGGTTCATACGACACTAGCATGCATCTCAGATAAATACAGCGTTCATTCTTCTGATAGCTTAGAATTCTTGTTTCGTGAGACTAGCAGATGGCGTAATGGATATGTAGCTGAATTTCCACATAGTCGACCATGGTTCAAGTCCATGACCCAGCAGCTTAAAACATGCTGGGTGCCTGTGTACACATGCCCAAGATCCAAAAGGACAATGGAGGAGAAGGGATTGCAGCATGGCCATCCCCGAGTAATTTCTCACTCTCTGTCTGTCTCTCTGTCAAGCACATGTGCCCTATAGAAAAACCTCTCTAGAGAAAAAAAAAATATCGGGGCCGGTAGGTGACATGGTGGTTGTGACACTGTATTCCACATGGCCGACTGCGGTTCATGTCTTGGCCCTGGTGGTTTGGCTTTCTCACTTTCCCTTTCTCTCTCTCTTTGCCTCTCTCTGGTTAAAATAAATAAATAAATACATAAATAAATGTACCAAATAAAGTTAAATAATTTTTTTTTTTTTGGAGAGGTTTTCGCTATAGGGCGTGTACGCTCACCAGGCAGACAGAGAGAGACAGAGAGACAGAAAGTGAGAAATCACCCCCCAGAGGGAATGGTCACGCTGCAATCCCTTCTCCTCCATTCTCCTCTCAGGATCTTGGGTACGCACGCACACGCGCCCAGCGTGAGTTTTAAGCCACCGGGTCCGGGACGCGAACTGCGGTCGCCTACGTGGGAGTCCAGCGACATAGCCATTACGCTAACTGCTGGTTCCCGAAAGTTAAATAAATTTAAAACAAAAAATTTGCAAGCAAGAAGTTAAAAGAAAGAAAGGTCAAAGAAACAGGCAACTTTAGATAGGTGAGCAAGCAAATGGGTCAAGAAATAACATGTGGACCCCTGTACAACCTGTACTTCACACATCTTTTACATGTTTATTACTAAATATATTTCTGGTTTGCAAACAGGCAAAACAAACCCGAAAATCCTGATCAATTCTGTCTTTAGAGATAAGAAAACTGAGGCCAGGAGATATTCCCTTTGATTCATTTGCATTACTGAGGACCTACTAAGTGCAGGGACCTGCTCCAGGCATAGATCAAACTCTATGTGACAGACAACTGTTTCCTCAGCATTTCAACCAGGAGTGGGACAAAGAAAACGCCCAATAATATTTGGTTGAGTGAGAAAATGAATGAAGCCGGTAAATGGAAGAAATCTCGTAATTAAAGAAAAGCAAAGAAGTAAATCACAACAGCAGCTCGAATTTCGGTTAGCACTGGAGCTGCAGCGTCTTGTCTGGCATAGAGCGTATGTCTTCACGGGCCATTATTATTATTTATTTTTTAGAGGGTTTTTATTTATTTTGGTTTTTTTGGCTGTAGGGTGCGTGCACTCGCCAGACAGAGAGAGACAGAGAGACAGAAAGTGAGAAATCACCCCCCAGGGGAGATGGTCCTGCCGCAATCCCTTCTCCTCCGTTCTCCTCTCGGGATCTTGGGCACGTACACATGCGCACCCAGCGTGAGTTTCAAGCCACTAGGTCCGGGATGCGAACTGCGGTCGACTACATTAGAGTCCAGTGACATAGCCATTACGCTAACTGCTGGTCCCAACGGGCCGTTATTATTTAAGATAATGATAAATAACCTCAAACTACAAAAATGCCAGAAGCAGTTTTCCTTCTAAGACTGTGTGGTTTATCCTCACTGGGGGATGAGAAGAGCGAAGCCACTTAGTGTCACACCGCCAGACCTCGGTCTGATACCTTCTCTGAACAGCCTCTGGATAAGAGGCACACATGGATTTACATAAAACACATTGCCCAGTGACTTGCTAAGTCTCCTTCATGAATATATCATTTAACATTCTAGTAATGAAATTACCTTCTAGGCACATCCATTGGGTGGACCAAGTTTCAAAACTTAGTGTTCACTTCTCAGGGGGAAGGAGGAACAGATCTTAAGGGAGTCAATGACGCAGCATTAGAAAATAACAAATCAAAACACAAGGCTTATTCTCTTTCTGAGTTTCAGGTGAACGAACTTGGTTTGTCCCGGCATCTTTTCCACCTTGTTAACACACCCTGGCTGATTTCCTTCCCCCCATCACATTTTCTTTGGTGCTTTATGGTGTCATTCTAACATTATTGGTACAAATGTATTAAAGATCATGTACAATTTATAAAAGTTTCATAGTCTGTTTAATAGTCCTGATATGATACTGTCAGTCATCCTTCTGGATGTTATCTGATAGCACTATACACGACAAAATAGCTGAATTGTTTGTCAGTTACCTCATTATGGTAATAAACTACTATCAAGTTGTTATGCAAAAATAAGGGAGTCAATGATGCAGCACTAGAAAATAACGTTCACCCCCACCATCTTACCTGTCATAAGACCTTATTACCAAATTTGGAAAATCTCTGTATCCCCTTAGTTTTTAATCTGTGCCCCATGGATGATTATTTGCTTAATTCTTTTCTTTAAATCAACCCAATGTATTACTTAGAAAAGGTCAATGGCAGGGCCAGCAGGTGGCGTGGTAGTTAAGGGCGCTGGACTCCCATATGGCCTACTGTGGTTCGAGTTCCATATCTGGCTGCTTGTTTTCTCACTTTCTCTCTCTCTCTCGCTTACTCTGTCCCTCTCTGGTCAAATTAGAATAAATAAATAAATAAAGTTACATAAAATAATTCTTTTTTAAAAAAGAAAAGTTCAGTGGCAAAACGCTATCAGATTTTCTGAAATAGCAGAGAACTGCATTCGACACAATGAAAAACAAAATAGCTTGACTAAATTTAGATATTAATGTCTGAGAAGATTCTTAGCCCGAGGCCTCCTGTCTGTGTTAAAACAAAAAAATACTAAAGAGGGGAGTGGGGAACATGTTGGAGTCCGAGCTCGGCCAGAAGTGGGACCAGTGCATGGCGGATGCAGTTGTGAAGATCAGTACTGGTTTGGGATTAGGAATCGTTTTCTCACTTACCTTCTTTAAAAGAAGAATGTAGCCATTAGCCTTTGGCTCTGGCATGGGACTGGGAATGGCCTACTCCAACTGTCAGCACGATTTCCAGGCTCCGTACCTTCTCCACGGGAAATTCGTCCAAGAGCAGGAGCAGTGACTTAAACCGGACAACATCCCCATGGGGGGAAGACAGATCACGTTTATTCCTCAGGAATACTGAAGTGGCCTGGAGTAAGCCGACATTCTCTGTACCAATGTCATCAGTAACGCTTTAAACGCCAGCACACTGCTTCTGTACTTGAAACCAAGTATGTTGTTTGTTTTGTATATTCTCTCTGGAAATTGTAAGGAGATGGTCTTGAAGGAAATAAGTTAAACAAAAATAGGGAAAAAATTACTAAAGGAACTGCTTTGTGCAGAAGGAAAATGCTCTCAGATGGAAGGAAGGAAGTGTAGGAAGAATGGGTAAATATGTAAACTCTTGACTGTTTAAAACAAGACATACAACATGCAGAAGTAAAATATGTAGCAACAAAAGCAAAAAGGCAGGAGAAGACTAGATGAACTTAGACTGTTGTAAGGGTCCTGCATTGTGTAAGAAGTAGACTGCAGTGAGTGGAGGGAGTATTTTATAACGATTAGGGTAACCGCCATATTAGAATGACATGTGTTATTTTCTAGTGCTGCATCATTGACTCCCCTATCTTTGCTTAACAACTTGATCGTAGTTCATTACCATAATGAGGTAACTGACAAACAATTCAGCTATTTTGTCGTGTAGAGTGCTATCAGATAACATCCAGAAGGATGACTGACAGTGTCATATCAGGACTATTAAACAGACTATGAAACTTTTATAAATTGTACATGATCTTTAATACATGTGTACCAATAATGTTAGAATGACACCATAAAGCACCAAAGAAAATGTGATGGGGGGGAAGGAAATCAGCCAGGGTGTGTTAACAAGGTGGAAAAGATGCCGAGACAAACCCAAGACTTCCGTCCACCCGAAACTCAGAAAGAGAATAAGCCTTGTGTTTTGATTTGTTATTTTCTAATGCTGCGTCATTGACTCCCTTAAGATCTGTTCCTCCTTCTCCTCAAGAAGGGAACACTAAGTTTTGAAACTTGGTCCACTCAATGGAAGTGACTAGAAGGTCATCTTGTTACTAGAAATGGTACTTAGAATCGTATGTTCTTGTCCTCGCTTTTTTCACGGGGCAATGTCAGAGCAGACTGGGCTCTACATGAAGAACCAGATGCCATGTCTACCCAGAGGCTTCCTGGAAACCAGTGGTTCTCATGGGACTTGATTTTGCCCATCAAACAGCATTTGGCAATGTCTAGTGACATTTTTGATTGTCATAGCTTGGAAAAAGGGAACTGCTAGTGGAATCTAAAAGCCAGGGATGTTGCTGAACATCCTATACTACATAGGACAGACAAAGAATTATCCAGCCCAAAATGCCGATAGTGCCAAGGTTGAGGAACACTGCTTTCAGGCAAAATTAATCACAACACCACACTGGAGTCTTGAGCTGAAGCCAAGAGGAAGAGAGTTGGCAACGTGAATTCACATATTCTGAATTCTACAATGGTAGAGAAATTTCCAATCCCACTTCCCTAGTCCAGAACCAGATGCATCATTAACACTCAGGCTCTTCTCAGAGTTGGCAACTGATTCTAGAACACAGCTCTCATTTCATAAAGCTTACAATCCTGGAAATTAGGAAAAGACCTTTTGTAACATCAAGCCTCATCCTTGTTCCCACCAATGTGGGACTAGAATAGTACAATAAAGAGATGCTGCTTTGACACGCTCATAAGACCTATGATGAGTGCTATGGTTTGTCCTCCAAAGTTTCATGTTTTGGAATTGATCCCTAATAAAATAGCATGAGGAAGAAATGATGCCTAATGGGTAATGACCAATGCATGGAGGTAAAGCCACTAGCGATTGGAACATGGAAGCATCACTCTCATGACTAAATTAATGCTGTCTCACAACACCCTGTGCGTTTTAGCTCTCATAAGGAGTTCATTCTCATGAGAACGAGTTGCTATAAAAGGGCAAGGCTGTCCCCATATCTCCCTCTCTGCATATGCCCACCATCCTGCCTGCTTCTCTTGGCCATGTTGTGACTGGCCTGATGCCAGCCTCAAACCTTTGGACTTCCTAGTCACCAAATTGTGAGTCAAATTAAGTCGCCATTATTTATAAATCACCCAGTCTTGAGTAAGTCTGTTAGCAATGCAATAATGGGTTAAAACATTGGTGCAGCGAGCAGGGTAGTGTTGCCACAGGTGTCTGAAAATGTGGAAGCAATGTTGGAACTGAGTAATGGGGAAAGGTTGGAGAAATTCAGAGAAGAAGGTTAGGAAAAGCCTAGATGCCTAGATTTAGGTGGAAGCCTAGAGCAAGAATAGCTTAGAAATGAACTAGAACTTTTTAAGAGATTAAATAGTGGTAACCAGAACACTGACATAAATACGAGCAGTAAATGCCACTCTGAGGAGGTTTCAGAGGAAAATGAGGAGTATCTTACTGGAATTTGGAGGAAAAGGTCATCCTTGTTACACCATAGCAAAGAATTTGGCTGCAAAATCTTCATGTCCTAAGTTTTTGTTGAATGTAAGAGTGATGACAATCTGGCAAATAAAATTTCAAGGCAAAATATACAGGGAACTGCATGGTTATTGCTAACTGCATTTAGTGAAATGAGAGAAGAATGAGATGTTTGAAAGATAGAATTGATCATTAAAAGGGAAGCAGAGTAGACCCTTTTGGAAAAGGCACATCCTGGCCATGTGGCAAAGAGTAAAAAAGAGTATTTAGTAGAGAATGCAGAAAGCATGCAAGAGCCTGGTTCCTAAACAGAGTACTACTGATAGGAGGGATCCAGGAGAAAATGATCAGGACAATAGGAGCAAAGTCCCAAGGGTATTTCAAAGAGCTTCAAAGTGGTCCCTCCTAGTACAAGCCCAGAGGTCTAGAAAAGCAGAATGGGGATCTGGGGACAGGTTGGTTGTCCTAAGCTACTTGGAGATCCTACTTCTGCATCCCAGTAAATCATTTCTCACTCTGACTGTGCTTCAAGTGGCCCTGGGTAAAGCTTAACAGGTTATTAAGGTTGCTGTTCCACCCTCTGCTTCAGAGTGTGCAAGCAGTAGCTCTTGGTGGCATGCCCTAGAAAGTAATTCTGTAGGCTTATGGAATTCAAGAGCAGGTACACAGAAGGTCATAGCTGTGGAGGTGTAGAGACCTTCACCAAGATTTCAAATGATGCAATGAAAATCCTGAGAGTTTAAGCAAAGACCTGCCACAGGGGCAGAGCCACTGCAGAGAGCTCCCTTTAGGGCAAAGACAAGGAGAAATGTGGGTTAGAGCAGAGCACACCCACCAGGAGGGTTATGTCTAGTGGATCTACAGGACTAGGACTGCCCCAAGACACCAGAATTGTACAGCCATGTACATGCAGTGGCCATGTAAGAAATCTACAGTCACCAGACTCGAAATCTGCATCAGTCCATTCAAGAGAGCAATGCTTCCATCATTCAGTCACTGCCCATGAGGCCTCACCTCTTAACCCCTTTGCTCTGGCCAGCAAAGTTATGGGGGAATTGCTGCTCAGGGCCTTGAAAGCCCAACCCCCCAAAGCAGGATATGGAACATGGAGTCAAAAGAGATTGTTCTCAAGCGCGAATATCTAATGTCTGCCCACTTGTGTTTCAGACTTGCCTGGGGCCTGTTATTCCTTTTTTATCATGCAATGAAAATTTCTACCTTTTGTCTATTCCACCTTTGTATTTGGGGAGTATGTGCAATAATTTGTTTTGACTTCACAGGCTTATAGCTGGAAGGAGTTTGCCTTGAGTCTCAAATGAGATTTTGGACTTTTGAATTGGTACTGAAATAAATTAATACTTTGGGGACTATTGGTATGGGATATTTTATACATGAGAAAAACGTAAACCTTGAGGGACAGGGGTGAAATGTTATAGTTTGGGTAATGTTTTGTCATCCAAAGATTCATGTTTTGGAATTTTGATCGCCGATGTTGGGGGGAGATGAGGCTAAGTGAGCAGTGATTGGATCATGGAAGCATTGCTCTCATGAGTGGATTAATGCTGTCTTACAAGACACAGTGAGTTCTAGTTTTCCTAAGAAAGAATTAGTTCTCACAAGAATAGGTTGTTATAAAAGAAAAATGGCTGACTGTAGGTCTCTCTGCACATGCCCGCCAGCTTCTCTGCTTCTGTTGGCCATGTTATAACCAGCCTGAAGCAGTCTCATGCCTTTGGACTTTCTAGTCACCGGAATCATGAGTCAAATAAACCTCTATTATTTATATAAATCACCCATTCTAAGGTATTCCTGGTAGCACTATAATAGCAAGCTAAGATATGGGTAAATAAGTTACCTCCCTAAGTGTAGATTTACATTTGCATCTCAGGTAATTTCTCAAGGAGGCCTGAAGTGGCTTTATCCATTTTTTGCTTTAGCTGTACAGTACACCACTTGGTGTGTTTCTTTCCTTGTATCTGGGTATCATACCTCCCAGTACTCATTTGTGAACTGCCACCAGACATACTGCCACCCTTACCACCTCTGCCAGAGCAGAGGCTCCTGGAGCCACAGTAACTCTTTGGAGTTCCACAGTAGCACCAAGCCTCAAGGGATGCTGCC
>NW_006159958.1:742994-749538 GCF_000334495.1 Tupaia belangeri chinensis
TGCTGACAGACAGGGCTCTGCAAAACCTCAGAGGCAAGAAAGCAAAGCTCCCTGGAGGCCTGCTGCTCCTTGGCAGGCTTCCCCAGGGATTCAAGGCAGGCAGAGAATTCTCCCAGGGGCAATGTCTCCATTGCACTCCCGGCTTCCATCCCACTTGCTGGTGGTATTTTCAGGGGAAAGAGAGGAGAATGTGGCAGCCATATGCAAAGCCAAGGGAGGGAGGAGAAAGGAATAACTCTCCTCTAAGAATACTAATCTCCCCAGCCTCTGGCTCTGCCCAGAATCTTCCCATCGCTTCTCCTCAAAGTCATCCAAAAGCATCAGCTTTATGAGGTACAGCCCAGATCCCCTGAGGACTCTAAGGGGAAGGAGTAGCACATTTGTGCTGAGACAGAGACTGGTTTATCACTCAGATGAGTTGATGTCAAAGCCATTTCTGTGTTTATGGTTAAGTTTTGCTCTCTGGGTGGCTCACCCACAGCTGGCACTAACCACCAGACCTCACCCTGCATCCAACCATTCGCCAAGTCTGAACAGTTCTACCCCTTGCTCTCAGTCTGTCTGTTCTCCTCATTCCCTATCTCCATTCCCTTTGCCTTGTCTTGGTCTGGTTGGATTATCTCCTCACCTGATTGACCGGAGAGTCCCCTGCAGGTCTCCCTATCCTCTTGCTTCCTGACTACCTAGCCCTCTATGGATCCTTGTGGGTGTATAACATCTTCCTTTGTGAGTTTTCAGAAATGTAGTTATGATCACCCTCCTGCTTCAAACCCTTGGAAAACTTGCCCTCGCTTCCAGAAAATGCCAAATTCCTTTAGTGTTGGACAGAAAGTCCTCCCGGAATCCAGCCACTCCTTTTCTCTGGAGTTCATCTCTGGCTAGTCAAACTCCCAGAGAAGGTAGTAATTAGATGAGTCAATCACAGAGCGCATAAATCCTTCTGGCCCCATGGCTTTGCTCATTTTAAAGGTCATCCAGGCCAAGGCAGCCTTCCAAGACCAGAGAGGGCACTCAGAGTGGAAGGCTTGGCTCCTGACCCTGAAGAGCAACAATATCTGCTGTGGGTCCAAATCCCTGGTTCACACAGTCCACACCCCTCAAGGGAGCACCTTTCAGGATTCCAGCATCCTGTCAGGCTTATGACTCTCTCCTTCGGGGACATCTGAGTAATAGGGTAATGATTGACATCCTTTCAGCTCCAACGGCATGTTCTAGACACTGTGCTAAGCTCTTCATCTGCCCCATCTGGCTGAATCTTCCCAAGCAATTTCAGAGTTTTTTCCATTTTGCAGATGACCAAAGACCCAGAGGTCAAGTGCATTGAAGGTGACACTGATGGGAACTAGTAGAGCCGGGATTTCTTTTTATTTTTTAAATTTATTTTATAGATTCAATGACTGTACATCACTATAGCTTGTAAAATGAATTTATCTAACCTGAACACACTTGTAATCACAGATGTGCCCTAAGACACTTGGCCATAGGGTCCTAGCTGCAGGTAGGGGAGCTGAAGCCGCTTCAAAGTTCAGAATGGAGAGGACCCTTCAGAGCACATGGCTTATTCTCCTTTGTATGTTTTCTTTCTTTCTTTCTTTCTTTCTTTCTTTCTTTCTTTCTTTTTTTCTTTCTTTTTTTCTTTTTTTTTTTTTTGGAGAGGTTTTTGCTATAGAACGTGTGCGCTCACCAGACAGAGAGAGACAGAGAGATAGAAAGCAAGAAATCACCCCCCAGAGGGGATGGCCACGCCGCAATCCCTTCTCCTCCATTCTCCTCTTGGGATCTTGGGCACACATGCACACACGCCCGGCTTGAGTTTAAGCCACTGGGTCTGGGACTCGAACCGCAGTCGACTACTTGGGAGTCCAGCGACATAGCCATTACGCTAACTGCTGGTCCCTCCTTTGTATATTTTTAGCATGTGTCAGCAGCTGCTGATTTGGCATCTCTTTTAAAACGACACTTTTTTACCCCCTTCGATCATGTGTATGTGTGTGTGTATATATATATATATCCCATTTAATAGAAAGGATTCTGAAGTATCTTGGTGAGGAATTGCAGCTTGATCTGCTTGGTCATCCTGATCTCAGAAGCTGTAAAGCAGGGAATTACAGTTCAGAAAAGTGACCTCCCATGTGTCCAGCAAGGAATTTCAGAGACCACAACTGAGTTACGAGTACACCGTGTCTTCCCCTTAATGTGGAGAAAGCCTCATTGCCTCCCACAGAAAACAGGAGGTGAGACTGTTGCCTGAAGGCTGCTGGATAGGGACAGAGAGGGTCTCAGCAGGGTCTGCATAAAAAGACACGAAGACCTTCACTTGGGAACAGAGAGGAGTTTTTGTTTGCTTGTTTAGGTTTTTGCCATAAGGTTTGTGCACTCACATGAGAGAGGCAGACAGAGAAAAAGAGAGGGAAGATGAAAAATCACTGCCCTCCCCCAGAGGGGATGGCCACACTGCAGTCCCTTCTCCTCCTTCCTCTTCTTGGGATCTTGCACACACGTATGCATGTGTACCTAGCATGATTTTCAAGCTGCCAGGTCCAGGACTCAAACTGCAGTCAGCCATGTGAGAGCCCAGCACCTTAACCACCATGCCACATGCTGCCCCTCAGAGAGGAGATTTCCCAGGGGTAGTTGTTTCCTTAAAAGATAAGTCCCTCAAGCAGCCCTTCACAGCCTTGTAAGCATTCTTATCTATTTTTCATTGGTTTAAAGGTCAATGAAAGTGTACAGCACAGGTTACTGAGGACCTACCTTTGAGGATCTGGGTGCTTTTTTCAAAGCAGTAGCAGAGAATTCATCCTCTGCAGCCCCTGTTGTCCACAGGAGTTGCGTCTGAGGACTGAGCTGGAAGGAGGTGACCCTGGCTGGGGGCAATCCCATGAGGTGAGTAAGCATACCTCGCATTCAGAATACTCCCCTTTAAGACTTATAAGCTTCATTTTATGTCTCAGTGTTTTCTGTCAAAATTCCAAGCAGTTTGGACCAGCAGTTAGCGTAATGGCTATGTTGCTGGACTCCCATGTAGTCGACCGCGGTTCATGTCCCAGACCCGGTAACTTAAAACATGCCAGGCACGTGTGCGTGTGTGCCCAAGATCTCAAGAGGAGAATGGAGGAGAAGGGATTGCGGTGTGGCCATCCTCCCTGGGGGGTGATTTCTCGCTTTCTGTCTCTCTGTCTCTCTCTGTCTGTCTGGCAAGTGCACGCATTCTATAGCAAAAACCTCTCAAAAACCAAAAAAATTCCAAGAGCTTTTAGTGACTAATCAGCCTGGAAAAGGGAAGAATCTTTTGGGTAGTGGAAAGCACACGGCTGAAGGCTGCACACAGGCAAACAGCATTTGTTTGGCAAGTGTTAAGTAAGCATCTACACACATGTCCACGACTGGCTGCCAGAGAAGAGGGTCTGCAGCTACATCCCTCTTAAGAATGCCTCTAAGGCTCTTGCAATGCCTGGCCTCTTAGGGAGAGTGGAGAGCTGTAGTCCTTGCTTCTAACTGGGGCACAGAGAGTAGCATCTCAGAGGAGTGTCTGTTCATGCCGACCTCTCCCCAACCAGCAGTGAAGCTTCAGAAAAATTGAGCCCAGGAGCTGATCAAGACAGAGAGATCGAGACAAGGAACTGCTCTTTGCTCTTTTCTGGTTCTAAACCCTGCACATCTCCAAGACCTTGGCAAAGCATCGCGTACCACTTAGAGGGGATTTGAGTCCTGCTGATACCTGCTCCACCTCCTTCTCTGAGACTAGGACACCTGAACTTCTTGCCAACAGAGGAGAGAAGCCCATCTTGAAGAGCTCAGTGTCCACAGAAGCTCTTCAGGCCAGTTTTCCTTCCTATGCTCCTGTCTCTCCTTCGAAATAAATGTATTCAATGCAAAGGTACAAAATGGATGAAATGGTTGTTTTTAAATGCTGATTTCATGCCCCTCCCAAAGGCAATCTTTTGTTCTGTTTAATTTTTACATCAGATGGGCGATAAACTCTAGGGCGGATTCATCAAAGGAAACGGATAATTACTAACGCTGTACATTTTATTTTGTTCATTATTTTGTTAACACCTGATTCTGAAAAATGCTCCTTATGAATGGGCTGGCAGCTGACATCCAATTATTAGCAATAACAAGAGGTTTCTGCATAGAAATAGATTTATTACCTGCCGGCTGCAGCCAAGCATGTGACACTTGCGTTGTGGCAGCCAACGCCATGCGGCAAACACCTGTCCACCTGCTTCCAGGTAATCAAACACTTTATAGCCTAAGGGCTCGAGCTAGATTTTTGCTTTGCAGAAATGTACCCATCTTGCCCTGGCTGGGGATTCCCGGGAGGTGGAAAATAGTAGATTACCAGAGAGGTAGAGAGAGAGATGGGCCTGGGGTAGTGCCCAAAAGGGCATTGAGGGTGGACGCCCTAAGGATACTTGGGTGGCACGCTGGGAAACCTCACAGTCACTGAGAATGTATACCTGTCATCCATTCCAGGTGTGCAAAGTATTCCTTATGTGCGCAGTCCTCAGGACAGTTTAAATATATATATAAATAGTGGGTATTTGTTACTTTTGGATTCCTCCCAATTTCTTTTCTTTTTTTTTTTTAAGAGGTTTCTGCTATAGAATGCATGCGCTCACCAGAAAGACAGAGAGACAGAGAGAGAGAAAGCAAGAAATCACCCCCCAGGGGGGATGGCCACACTGCAATCCCTGGCCACACCGCAATCCCTTCTCCTCCATTCTCCTCTTGGGATCTTGGGCACACATGCACGCGTGCTGGGCGTGAGTTTAAGCCACGAGGTCCGGGACTCGAACCGCAGTCAGCTGCATGGGAGTTCAGAGACAGCCATTACGCTAACTGCTGGTCCCCCTCCTGATTTCTTGAAACACCCTTCCTATGTTGGAAAATGTTCTCTGGCTTATAATGCTTCCTCAAGGTAGAAGCTGGACTGTCTTGCTCAGCAACCCTGAGGTCGCTAAGGTGTAGGCAGGTGACTTAGGCCCTATCAATCTGACACACCTCAGGAGACGGGGATACTAGAGCCACGAAGTTGATACCACATTTGGCTGAGCATCGCCACAGATTATTCAAAGTAGCTTCTAAGCTCCACACTCAGGGGAGTGAGTGCAATATTTGTGCCCAGGGGTACATGCCTGGGAGCCGATGGGGACAGAATCTGGCCACTGTTCTTGGTTACTGGGCCTTCAGGTCTGTTTCTGTGGTCCTTAAAGAGATTCTGTGAATCGCCTAATATTCTTGAACGAATTCCTTTTCTGCGTAAACTGGTTAGAATGAGTTTCTCCTGTTGTAACTAGAACTCAGACTGTGGGCATAGTTCTAGATAAGCTGCAAGTGACAAAAGACCAAAGGACATTTTCTGGGTTATAGGACCGAACGAATTCAGTACAAGTATCAGTAGCTTCAAGTATGGTGAAATTAAAGAGCTAGGGCCAACTATATAACTCGCGGTGCCCAGTACAAAATGTAAGTGTGTAGCCCCTTTAAAAAATGATTAAGGACCGGTTCCACAGCCTAATATGAATAGACAAGGAAGCTGGAACCCACGTGGCTGACTACAGTTGGGTCAAACCCTGGAGGCTTGAAAAACACAATGAGTGCATGTGCCTGTCCAAGGAGAAAGGATTGCAGTGTGACCACAAACCAGCAGTTAGCATAATGGCTATGTCACTGGACTCCCACGTAGTCAACTGCGGTTCAAGTCCCGGACCCAGTGGCTTAAACTCACGCCAGGCGTGTGTGCGTGCGTGCCCAAGATCCCGAGAGGAGAATGGAGGAGAAGGGATTGCAGCGTGGCCATCCCCCTGGGGGATGATTTCTCGCTTTCTGTCTCTCTCTGTCTCTCTGGTGAGCGCACACGCCCTATAGCAAAAACCTCTCCAAAAAAAAGAAAAACAGAAGGTGTTTTCTCCCCACCTCCCCCTCTGGCAAGTACACGTGCCCTCTGGCAGTTAAAACAAACAAAAACAATAATTATTAAGAATTCAATAATATCATTAAAGTAGGCACAGGGCCCCTCTCAAGCTCAGAGCTCCCTCTCTACACGGGTTATATGCCCATAAAGCTAGTCCTGCCAGGGGCTCAGTATCACCAGGTCCCTAACGTCTTTCTCTTTCTCTGCCTCTTGGCTGTGCTTTTTTTCACCGGTGACTTCATTCTCAAACCAGTTTTCTCTAAATGGCAGGCCCCAGCAGCTCCAAGCTATAAGAGCATCAGAGAAAGTGACTTTTTCCTAAAATTTCCATCCAAAAGACCTAGAATTTGGCCTGATTGGTCAAGCCTGGATTACATACCCACCATGGATGGTAGAGTCATTTGCACAAGAGCCAAATGGTCTCGGATTGGAGGAGGAGTTGATCAGTGAAAGTCAAGACATGTTTTTCCTATTTTTTTTTATGCAAAAATGTGTCATGACTTCTCCGACAAGCCAATATACTAGCAAAAGGGAGAATGGGTACCAGGCCGGCCAGAGTAACAGAGGAGACCATTGTAGTAGGTATTCCTGCTCTTTTTTTTTTTTTTTTTTTTTTGGGGGGGT
>NW_006159958.1:749564-751371 GCF_000334495.1 Tupaia belangeri chinensis
TTTTGGAGAGGGTTTCGCTATAGGGCGCGTGCGCTCGCCAGACAGAGAGAGACATAGAGACAGAAAACGAGAAATCACCCACCGGGGTGATGGTCACGCCACAATCCCTTCTCCTCCATTCTCCTCTTGGGATCTTGGGCACACACGCACATGCGCCCAGTGTGAGTTTTAAGCCACCGGGTCCAGGACGCGAACCGCGGTCGACTATGTGCAGGTCCAGCAACATAGCCATTACACTAACTGCTGGTTCCCAGTATTCCTGCTCTTAAGAGGCTTACAAATGGGCAGGAAATATGATCGCTTGTCAGAAATGGAACAGAGGGAGTTCATGTTAATCAACATGTGCTCCACTTACTTCTGGCCTCCCCTCAGTTAGATTTGGATCTGTGTAAGTTCCCCATGGCTCAGCAAGACAGTGAAGAGCTAGTATCCCACCTCCAGCGTCCTCCTCTCCATGGAAGACACGGGTTAGAGAAGTGTAGTTGTGGGACCAGCAGTTAGCATAATGGCTGTGTCGCTGGACTCCCACGTAGTAGACCACGGTTCGAGTCCCAGACCCGGTGGCTTAAACTCACACCAGGTTCATGCGAGTGCATACCCAAGATCCCGAGAGGAGAATGGAGGAGAAAGGATTGCAGTGTGGCCATTCCCCCCTGGGGGGTGATTTCTCGCTTTCTATCTCTGTCTCTCTCTGTCTTTCTGGCAAGCGCACATGCCCTATAGCGAACATCTCTCCAAAAAAAAAGGAGAGAAGCATAGTTGCAAGGTGGGGGAGAAGCACCTGGTCAGCATTGTGTTATACATGCATAAGCAAGACACACCTGCTTCTTGTCAATACTCAGCTAATTTTCTACTCATACTGGGCAAAGTCTCAAAAAGAAAAAGAAGGAACTAGGGGGAAAAGGAAGATCCTTTGTGTGCACTTGGAATGTTCTTTTCTGCAAATAACAGAAACAAAAACAACAGGACTAACATTTTTAAAAAGACTGTTGTTGGGACCAGCAGTTAGCGTAATGGCTATGTTGCTGGACTCCCACGTAGTCGACCGCGGTTCGAGTCCTGGACCCGGTGGCTTAAACTCACACCAGGCACGTATGTGCCTGAGAGGAGAATGGAGGAGAAGGGCTTGTGGTGTGGCCATCCCCCCTGGGGGCTTATTTCTCGCTTTCTGTCTCTCTGTCTCTCTCCGTCTTTCTGGAGAGCGCACGTGCCCTATAGCGAAAATCTCTCCAAGTAAAAGGACTGTTGTTTTCCTCTCTCATAACAAATATCAGCCTTTTAAAAAATGAGTCTTTGACCTTTCTGACTTTGCTTATTACTGCAGCAAAGCATAGCCTCTACCAATATAGGGTTGCATTAGCAATACACGTAGTAACACTTTAGAGAAGACAGAAAATAAGGCCACTCTAACTTGTAGTGTTCCCTAACACTACACGCTTAGAGTATAAAGGGATTGTGGTATGGTTGGGAAAGGTTCTATGGTGGAGGAGGCTGGAACACATTCTTGAAATATAGATAGAAGGAACCAGCAGTTAGCGTAATGGCTATGTCACTGGACTCCCCCATAGTCAACCGCGGTTCAAGTCCCAGACCCGGTAGCTTAAAACTCACTCTGGACATGTGTGCGTGCGTGCCCAAGATCCCGAGAAGAGAACGGAGGACAAGGGATTGCAGCATGGCCATCCCCCCGGGGGGTGACTTCTCGCTTTCTGTCTCTCTGTCTCTCTCTGTCTGTCTGGTGAGCACATGAGCCCTATAGCAAAAACCTCTAAAGAAAAAAAAAAAGAAAAAGAAATATAGATAGAAT
>NW_006159958.1:751384-762281 GCF_000334495.1 Tupaia belangeri chinensis
GGAAAGAGGTCATTTCATGTAGAGATTTGTGTGAGTTAATGGTATTCCATGAACCCATGTCCCTTACAAAGTTACCCTAAGTTTGTTTTTTTTCACTGAGTTAGCATATTACAAATGTCATGTTCATCCATGCCTCTACTGGAATTCCAGGGGCAGGAGAATGTGTGCACATAAACCCTATATACGATTAGCCCCAAATAGCTAAGCTGTCTATCACCCTAAAGAACATGACCCTTAGCTGGTCTGAGAAGAAGTAAGATACAGTAAGAAGGGGTAATGGGTACCGGGCAGGCCACACTAACAGAGTTGACCATCTCGGGTTTATCGAGCAGCATTCCCCCTAAAGGCCACTCCCAGAAGATGCACGTCATAAAAGGTCTGGAAACAAATTCAACTACTTCTGCTGCATATTGGCATATTAAAGTCTTTGCACATTCCCACAGCGAAGAAGGCTATATAACTTTGTCCACGTGTTTTCCAAACTGATTAGACCACGTAAGCAGTCATTTTTCCCCCAAACACCATCAAGCGATGCTTATGGGCACTGTTACCTTTTCTTTGTGTAATGGACAGATCGAGTGTAATGAAAGTGTATAAATGTCAACTACTTAAGAGTTCAGAAAGATAGTGCTAGGCAGTACTCACTAATTTCCTGCTCCTATAGGTCTCAATCTCCAAGAGAAAAGGAAGGAAAGCGGAGAAAAGGGAGATACATTTGGAAGGCTCTTTGCTTCAAACAGCAGGAACAATGTCAAAAATCGAGACTAATATCTTAAATAAATATGAACGAGGACAAGCATGGAACATAGGCATGGTGCCAAATGCTGTCCCTTTAATGAAGGAAGTAAATGATTTTTGGAGCCCCCAGAAGACAAAGCCTTCCATCTCCCTGGTCCTATCTGTGTCTCTGCTGAAGGAAGACCGGGAGAGTGGCCTATCTCAGAGCAGGTAACCAAGGGAGGGAGGAAGGTACTGGGTCAATCAGTGGTATCTGCCACATTTTCCTTCCAAACAGATCCAGAAAGACTCAGAATTAACACCAGGATTTCTCTTTTTAATTTGCCAGAGGGTGTATAAACTCCCCAGAGGGATACAGAGAAACAGAGAAAGAGAGGGAAGGAAAGGGGAAAAGCACCCTCCCGTGGGGCAGGGGCACACCACAATCCCTGCTGTTCCCTTGAGTCATCCTGTCGAGATCTTGAGCATGTACACACATTCTCCTGGAGTGATTTTCAAGTCACTGGGCTAGGATTTGAACCACACAGCCAGCCAAGTAGGATCTAGCTCCTTAATCACCAGGCCATGATGTTGTCCCATACCAACATTTCTTTTTCTTTTGCATATTATGATCTAGCTGATGCTGCCTTTGCTTTCACTTTTTTTTTTTTTAGAGGTTTTTGCTATAGGGCGCGTGCACTGGCCAGAAAGACAGAGAGAGAGAGAGACAGAGAGACAGAAAGGGAGAAATCACCCCCCAGGAGAGATGGCCACGCTGCAATCCCTTCTCCTCCATACTCCTCTTGGGATCTTGGGAACGCACGCACACGCGCCCGGCATAAGTTTAAGCGACCCGGTCTGGGACTCGAACTACAGTCGACTACGTGGAAGTCCAACAAAATAGCCATTAGGCTAACTGCTGGTCCCTGTTTTCATTTTTTTATCAAAGTGAAACCAACTTGGATAAAAGCGCACTGATCATAGTGTACGCTTGCCACGTTTCCACAGAGTAAACACACCCTTGCAACAATGGCCCAGTTTAAGAAACAAGACGTTCCAAGCTCTCCCAGAAGACCCTCCTGTCCTTTCTCAGAATACAGCCAGTCTGACGACTTCCACAGCATACATGAGTTTTATCATTTCCCCCCTCTGCGGTTTGGAGTTATAGAGGCTTAGCAGTTTCTGAGATCTGTTTGGTATCAGTATAGCAATTTTCCCCTCAGCAGCAGATGTTAAAAGGAAGTGAAGTGAGACATGAAGGATGTTCAGGGCTGGACCCTAAAACACCATAGCATCCACCCTGGTCAGTACCGAGATTAAGTGGGAAATAAACTTTTATTTGCACATTTATTTTTGCTAACCATGTCCCCTTAGGTGCCAGGAAGAATCATGAACAATTGTGAAATAAATATTTCCTTATGCTAAGCATCTTTCAGAGCATGACATGGTTGTCCATGCAAGAAGAAGCTCAGCTGCAAATGAACTCCCCTCCTTCCATAAGGGGCTGTATTAGGAACTCCCACTTGTTTGCCCCATCCTGAATTCTTTCCCCATCAGCACTATCTTAGGGTTCTTGTTGTTTCTCAGTTTTTCCTGCTCTGGAAAGTAATGTTCTCTCTTTAGGAAGTGACTTTAGAATCCCTAAAATAAGGTGCATTTAAGTCATGTAGACTATGCTTTATTTCATAGAGAACTTAGGTTCTAAATTTGGTAAATCACATAAAACTCCAACTGGCTGCACATTGACAATTATGTTAACTTATTTTTTTTTGGAGAGGTTTTTGCTATAGGGCACACGCGCTCGCCAGACAGGGAGAGACAGAGAGACAGAAGGTGAGAAATCATCCCCCAGGGGGAGATGGTCACGCCACAATCCCTTCTCCTCCGTTCTCTCGGGATCTTGGGCACGCACACACACGCGCCCGGTGTGAGTTTTAAGCCACCGGGTCCGGGACTTGAACTGCGGTCAACTACGTGGGAGTCCAGCGACATAGCCATTATGCTAACTGCCTGGTCCCCCTTTTTTTTTTTTTTTTTTAAGTAGAAGAAAATTATAGTCCCTATGTACTTACTGGGCTCGACACTATATTAAGTGTATTATATCTATCATTCCATTTTATTCCCACTATTACACTATAGCTTGAGGCTGTCCCATCAGGTGAAGAAAAAAGAGATTCAGATTCAGAGAGGCTCACATCTTGCCTAGGCCTCGCACTCAGAACGTGGTGAAAGGTGAGCTCAAACCTCAGCTGTCTGACTTTGGGATTCTCACTGGTCACACTCAGCCAGTAGAAAACCTCACACCACCCCTTACTGTGCAAAGGTTATGAAGTGAAGGAGTTATTGAAGCCAAAGCAGGAAGGAGCCCCTAGGACCCTGGTGGGCCGGGATCAAAGTTCAGAGGCTGGGAGGATGCCAAGGGGTCACCTAGGACCCCATTTGGAGTTCAAGTAAAGGCAGGTATCCTCTGCACCCCACAGCTATTCACCATGTGCAGAGCTCTCTGAATGGGGGAGGTGCAGGGTGGATTCACTCTCTTTGGGAGCGGGAGGACTCAGCCAGAGTCTGCAACCCCCACTGGCCAAGGGTGCCCTGAAGCTGCCAGCCCATTCCAAGGAGATGGGCTTCATCAAGGGCTCTGAGGACATACAGGACAAACATCAAGTCCCAGCTGACCCCTGGCCTGCCCACGCACTCTAGTGCTCCAGAGAAAAAGGTCTGTCCAGATTTCCACAAGCAGTTGAGATGCCCAAACCAGTTACACCTACAGCATGCCTGGGCTTGCTGGCTACAGTGATTGGACAGATATGTTGGTTGGTTGAGGTCTTAGGATGAGTCCCCTAAAAGAAACTCTGAGTTAAAGAGTGCTGTGCAGTTGATTTTTAAAGGAAGTGCTGCCAGGGAAGCCAGTTAGGAAACAGGGAAAGCAAGATAGGAGAGGAGAGGGAGCCCAGCAGCAGAGAATCCCTTGCAGAGTCCTTGGAGGGTGACTTCAGCCTGAGCCCACAAGGAGCTCTGGAGGGTGAGTTACATCCGACCGAGGTCTGGAGTTGAGACAAGGGAGCTGGCATCTCCTCTCTCCCCATTGCACTCCTCGGTTATTGATTGAGGGCCACTCCCATGTAGGGAGGCATTTAAATGCTTAGATACTTTGTGTCAGTGAACAAAGTGAGTCTCAGTAGACTGAGGACAGTCCTCTGAAAAACAGCACAGGTGTTGGGTCGACTCCGTGGCCTGGTGGTTAAGGCAGCCAGATCCACATAGTTGACTGTGCAGCTGGAGTCCTGGACCCGGCATCTTGAGAATCATACCAGGTGCGTGTGTGTGTGTGTGTGTGTGTGTGTGTGTGTTTGTGTGTGTGCTTGTCTAGAGAGGAGAGAGAGGGAAGAGAAAGGATTATGGCATTTATGCCATGACCATTCTCTGGGGTGAGGGGGTGGGGGGGTGGGTCCTGCTCTTCCCGGTCTCTCTGTCTCTTTGGAGAGCCCATATGCTCTCTAATGGAAAAAGAAAAAGGACACAGGTGGCCCTTGGAGGTAAACACCAAAGTAGGGGAAGGATCACAAAATGATATGGGTGATCTAAGAGGTAAGCAGAACATGCACTCTGGATTCAGATCCTAACCTCAGCCCCCTCAGAAGATGCTGAAGTATGCGAGCCCAAAGTTCCACTGGGAATGTTCCATGATCTCTCCAGCCAGTCAATCAGGAGGTACCAGTGATGGGTAGGTAAAATAGTTCTGAGCTTTTGATTTTCAGACATTTAAAAAAGATGAAATCTAGGCTATAGAGCATACGAATATCAGAGTCCCTATTTTGAAATAAATGAATTGCATAGTAATGTTAGTAAGAACTAGATGAGTTTCCAAGATTCTCACAGGATCAAACTTTTACACAAATTCTGCTGATATCTTTTGACACCTGTATCTCATTCCAAGTGACTACACAATATTCCTCTTCCTTTTTTTTAGTTGCCAGAGGGTGCAATTTCTTCTGGTCAGAGAAACAGAGAGAAAAAGAGAGAGAGAGGAGAAAGCATCCTTATTGGAGTGAGATCACACTGCAATCCCTTCTCCATTTCTCCATCCTGTAGGTATTTGGGGCACGAGTGCACACATGCAGGAAGGAACTCACACTGCTGTCAGCCATTTGGGATCCAGCTGTCTTAACCTCTAGGCGACTGGCTGACTCTACAGAATGCTCTTGAGATACTTAATATGAAGTTCATTAAGGACGGGATCATAGAAGAATAGAACTAATTGTTACGATAAAATAAATGAATAAATTTTGTAACAACTTTATTGACATATAATTCACACGCCATGTAATTTCTCCATCCAGAGTGTATGGTTCATTGCTTTTTAGTGTGTTTGCAAAGTTGGGCAGCCATCATCACAATGCACTTAAAAATATTCCCCTCATTCTATACCCCGTACCTATTAACAGCTATTTCCCATTTCTCTTCACACTCCCAACCCTAAGCAAAAAGTAGATAGATAGGGATGAAGGAACAATCACCTTGGTCCTCATCTCAGGAACCATCTAGAAAAGCCTTATGGAAAAAAAAAAAATAGCTTTGGAAAATCTCCCATTACCCTCATTTGCTTGGGAGAGCCGCCATTTTGGATTGCCTGATGGGCGCACTCAGTGGCTCGCAAATCAACAGGAGGAAAGAGAAAGGCCGGATCAGCTTCGTCGAGCCGAGCAAATGAGTCTGACCCTGTGTCTCGGTCCAAGGGAAATGCAAGCATTCGCATACCTGGCTATCCAGAGAGCAGCAGCCACCTGTGGCCCATGAGGCCAAGGGTGTGGCCTGGTTTCCTCTCTGCACACCAAGGGGAAGTCAGATCACTGTGGAGGAAGGGTCTGCATGCCAGATTCAGGCTTGGAGAAAGCAAAGCACTCTTCACCACAGGAAGCTGGCAATATTGTGCAGTATACTGGTGGAACCAAGTTATAAATTTCCATGAAAACCTCCTTTAACCTTTCGAGAGGGAAAAATAAAAAAAGGAAGGGAGCACCCAAGCAGGTTAGAAAATTCTTTACAAATAAATTGACACCACCACCAAGGGATTGCTATGGGCTCTTTTGTTACTCTTTCAGCTGAGGCAGGGAGTCTAGGGAAAGTCACCTATGAGATCCCAGGTTATTAAGTCAATTAGACAGAATCAGCGGTGGATACCTCTGCCCTATAAACATCTTGGCGCGAGCCCGGCATCACTGAGCTGGCTGCGTTAAGTAAACACTCATTTGAAGACCTTTTCCACTGGAAGAGAAGAATAAGGCAGTGAAAAGAATCCATTTTCTGAACATCATTTCGGCCCCATTAGGAGGGCTCTGTGATCACATTATTATGTGCTTTGTCTTCAAACAGAGACTTCCCTGTCTTTTTCACCCATAAGCAGGAAAAGTCCTCCCCATGCTCATTATCAGGCTCGCTGAGCCCATTCTCTCTGATGTGACTCCCTCCCTCACTTTGGAGCTCCACTTCCTTGAGATCTATCATTGTCACCTTTATTATAATGGTGTCTTACAATCCCACAGCTAGTGACACCCGGGGGAGGAGTATTCTGATGAGGAGGGTGGGGGTGCCCGAGAGATGTCTGCGATGGAAGTTTCCGCAGAGGCTACACTGAAAACTTGTGAGAGGATGGGGGGCTGGTAGAAAGATGGGCATTAAGACACCCAATGTTACTACCCTGGTCTCGTGCAAGCACAAGCGAGGCCCTTGAAGGTATTAATAAAAGTAGAGCTTGCAGTTATTCTCATCACAATAAGCAGGAATAGTCTCTTCCCAGGTAGAGAAACAGAGTCTGGTACACACAGAAGCCATGGGGTAAGCAGACAGGAAGAGGGGATCTGCTTTCTTTGTGTTGTACATAGAGCGCCAATGAGAGGAAGGGATTATGGCTGGTTTCCTTTTCTCACATTCAACAGGGCCTCTGACTCAGTAGTAAGACAGTTAACCAGATCAGTAGAATATCATGGGCTGTTGTCACTGTAAGACTGGACGATGCCTTTGTGAAAACTACTCAATCCAAAGAAAAGCAAACATCAATTAGTACATTCATAGGGGATGCAAAGGCAGTACTTTTAGAAGCATAGCCAAGGAGGGCCCAAGCAGACAGGCAGCCATAAATCAGAAACGATTTAATCCTTCTAGTTCTTCCTCTGTGGTCCAAACAACTGAATTCAGGCAAGTACAGGCACGGATGTGATTTGTGTGACGGTTTATGACCTCCTAGAGATGGAGGAATGTCATGTCTGTCTGTCCTTCCTCTATTTATCTACTTTGGGCATTGTTCTCCTTCAGAGTAAATAGCTGCCAAGACAAAAATAAATTCAAAATGTCCACAGCAGCATGATGAGCTGCAGAAGTCAGATTTTTAAAAATCATTAAGACCCTTCCAATGATTTCTTTTTTCTTTTTTATGGAGAGGTTTTTGCTATAAGGTGTGTGTGCTTGCCAGACAGACAGAGAAAGACAAAGAGACAGAAAGCGAGAAATCACTTCCCAGGGGGGATGGCCACGCCACAATCCCTTCTCCTCTATTGTCCTCTCGGGATCTTGGCCATGTAAACATGTGCAGCGTGATTTTTAAGCCACTGGGTCTGGGACATGAATCGCGGTCGCCTACGTGGGAGTCCAGCGGCGTAGCCATTACGCTAACTGCTGGTCCCTCTTCCAATGATTTTCATCAGTCCTTGAGCTGACAATGAAAAACATGGCAATTTTAGGGTCCAATGCTAAATATTTGAAGATGGCACACAAGTTCTGGAATTGATGAGCAGAAGAAAGAAACAATGAAGACGTATGGGCAAAGATAGAAAATAGACACTTTCGGTCGAGATAGAATATGGGGGCTCAGGGAAAGATAGAGACAGGCTCTTCTACAATTGAGGGAGAAATGCTGCTAGAGCAAACTTTCTGCTCACAGGGTAAGAAAAGCCAAGTCAAGAGGAAAGCCAAGAGACGCATAATTGTTTGCAAGAGGAAATAGATCGGGGCAGGGGAATATGACGTCTTGTCTGCACGGTGGCGAAGATTCTGGGACAGAGCACAGAGCAAACAAAAGAAAACATCACAATGAAGGGAGAACATCCTCTAGGATAAATTCCAACTAGATTAAAGATATAAATGTAAAACTAAAAATAAAAAGCGTGATTAGAAGACATGGAACGGAGCCAGCAAGGTGGTAGAGTGGTTAAGACACTGGACTCCCACATGGCTGACTATGTTTGGAGTCCTGGACCTGGTGGCTTGCTTTCTCATTTTTTCTCTTTCTCTCTGTCTCTCAGGAGTGTACGTGCCCTAGAGCAATTTTTTTTTAAATTAACAATAATAATAAATTAAATTAAATGATTCTTTTTAAAAATAGGAAAACATGGAACACCTATATAACTTGGAGTGGGGGAAAGCATTTCCAATGAGAAGTGGAAATGCAGAGATAAAAGAATGATTGATTGGACCACATAACAGTAAAATTTCTTGAATTTCATAAAAGAAGAAAGAAAAGGATTAGAAGAAGGAAGAAGGTAAGAAAGAGCAGGAGGATTGGGACCGTCGATGGACTCCCATGTAGCCGACCGTGGTTTGAGTCCTGGACCCAGTGGCTTAAACTCACGCCGGGCACATGTGCATGTGTGCCCAAGATCCCGAGAGGAGAATGGAGGAGAAGGGATTGTGGCATGGCCATCCCCCCGGGGAGTGATTTCTCACTTTCTGTCTCTCTGTCTCTCTGTCTTTCTGGTGAGCGCAGTGCCCTATAGCAAAAACCTCTCAAAAAAAAAAAAAAAGGAAAGAAAGAAAGAGTAGGAGGATGACGAAGAGGAAGAAAGAAGAAGAGGAGGAGGAGGAGGAAGTGGAAAAGGAAGAAAAGGACGAGGGAGGAGAGCAAGACAAGCAAACACCACTGTAAACAAAGACGGAAAACCAACTGGAAAAAATACTCATATTACAAAGACCAAATCTTTCTAATATAGAGATTTCATAGAAAGTAAGAGCTTAATGGGAAACATATATGCCCATCAGTTCATAGAAGCTCAAAGAAAAATAGTCAGATATACTCTATCTTGTTTGAAAAAGAATGCAAATTCAAAGGACACTAAGATATCATTAATAGAATCCCAAAAGTTGTATAGCACACAGTTAGGTGGGGTTCTCGCAGGTACTGTGGTGAACAGAGTTGATGTGGGAGGTGGTCTCAGGAAATACCAGGAGGAAAGTGGTGAGGAAAGAGAAAGAAGCCACAAGTCAAGACAGGATGTGACATCCATCGAGTTACCACCGTGGGTACCTGGACCTCAGGCAGGGAACTGTGAGAAAGCGAGAGGAACACACTTCAGAGTTACTCCCTTGGTGAGTGAGAAAGCAGAGGGACATATTGACCAACTCCCTGCCCACTATCGTTTGACAGATGCCTGTAGGGAATGAACTTGGGCATTGCTCATTGTTCACCAGTCCCCACTACCACTCTTTCATTAATGCTGTATCATTTTTCACATAAATATGTCCAAAAAGAGGTGGAAGTTAAAGTAATACAAACTCATGATTATCATAGACTAGCAGGATACAAAAGATATTAATAACAGGGGACCAGTAGTTAGCCTAATGGCTATGTCACTGGACTCCCACGTAGTCGACCGCAGTTTGTGTCCCGGACCTGGTGGCTTAAAACTCATGCCGGGCGTGTGTGCGTGCGTGCCCAAGATCCTGAGAGGAGAATGGAGGAGAATGGATTGTGGCATGGCCATCCCCCCTGAGGGGTGATTTCTCGCTTTCTGTCTCTCTGTCTGGCGAGCGCACGCGCCCTATAACAAAAACATCTCCAAAAAAAAAAAGATATTAATAACAGCATTCATGTAAGAGTGGTAGTGGGAACTGGTGAACAGGGTGAAATGTATTTCTGGATAAATACTACCTAAATAAGGACCAGTTCATCACTCCATGGAGGCAATGACTTTGGGCCCTTCCAAACATTCACATCTGGGTGTTAAACAAAAGGTTCCGGAAGCACAGGGGGTCCAGCAGGTGCCATAGTGGTTAAGGCACTGAACTCCCACGTAGTTGATTGTCCTTTGAGTCCCAGACCTGGAGGCTTGAAACTCACACCAGGTGTGTGAGCATGTGTGCCCCAAATCCTGAGAGAATAGAGGAGAAGAAATTGAGATGTGGCCATACCCCATGCGGGGGGAAAGGGTTATTTCTCACTTTCTGTCTCTCCAAAGAGTGCACATACCCTATAGCAAAAATCTCTCAAAAATACATAAATAAATAAACAAAGAAATAAAGTCGAACACATAGAGTAGTTTCGAAGTGATTTTAATGGAAAGGGGGATGACATTCTAAAAGAAAGTCTGTTAAATGGAAGACCATGACAATGTTCATTGCAAGCTTTTGAGAATGGCAAATAACTTTACGAGAAAAAAAATAAATGTAACAAAAAGAAAGCCAGGCTATATTAACTCAATTGAACAGTGATAATAAATCTAGTCTCGTGTCCTAGTTCAAGAGAAATGTACACACACACACACACTTACGCACACACACTTACACACACGAATGCACTATTTAATTCAAAAATTAAATTTGAAACGGCTGATGGACATCTGGCAGCATGGAATTATAGGGCACTACATTTCGGATTTGTTTGGCGCATGTATTACTTTGCAAGCTGAAAAATAAATAGAGATACACAGAAACTAGAGAGACTGACAACAGTAGAAAATAATCAAAATGGTGAGTACTGAGCTGCAAGAAACAGAAAATGACTCTGCTGAATGAAGGAAAAAGGAATTCATGGAAAGGACACTGATGGTCCGCGGGTGGCGTGGTGGCTGAGGTCCTGGATTCCCACATGGCCAACTGCAATTTGAGTCCCAGACCTGGTGGCTTCCTTTCTCACTTTTCCTGCCTCTCTTTTTCTGGTGAACATGTGTCTAAAAGCAAATTTTAAAATTATTATTATTATTATTATAAATAAATAACTCTTAGAAAAAAAAGGAAGGATATGGAATAGTTCACAGACTCACCAGGTAATTAGAAGCAACAGGCTTGGGACCAGCAGTTGGCGTAATAAACAGCCCACTGGACTCCCATGTGGTCGACCGCGGTTCGCGTCCCGGACCCAGTGGCTTAAAACTCACACCGGGCGCATGTGCGTGCGTGCCCAAGATCCCAA
>NW_006159958.1:762398-764669 GCF_000334495.1 Tupaia belangeri chinensis
AAACCTCTAAAAAAAAAAAAAAAAAAAAAAAAAGAAGCAACAGGCTTGATACACAAACAGACCAACAAAGGCTAGGTCGCAGTAGCCTCAGAGCCACCTGCTGAGGACACAGTGCCCACTGGCCCTGGTCTTCTCTGCCATCTCTAACGGGACAAGAAGTCAGCCAAGCTTAACCTGAGGCATCAGATATGACAGTTTCTAGATGTCAGAGTAAGATGTGAGGCAGATCACCAGGCAGAGATGTCAAAGTAGACGACTCAGAACTGAGCACCAGGACATCGAAGTGACGAGAGACTGAGACTGGGGATGCCCAAGGGGGACAGTCAGAGGGTGCCAGTAGAGGAGCTGCCAGTGAACCCACAGAAATCCACACAAGAGCCACATTTAAACATGGCTGGATCCAGAGAGCAAAAGCCAGTACGTGTCAGTAAGCAGTCTGCGGAGGTCTGCTAACTTTCCTCATTACCCCAACATGAGAGGGTCAAAAACAGCAGCTGACTGGGGGAGAATGTATGGGTGAGCGGAAGTCAACTTATTCTTCTTGGCAGCCTTAATGGGAAAGGAGGAAGAGATTTTTGAAGATTTTGTTTGTTTGCTTTAAAGGTTTGCACATTTTTAAATATATATATTGCCATAGGGTGCATGAGCTCACTGGAGAGAGACAGAGACAGCCAGAGGGAAAGTGAGAAATCACTTCAAGAGAGTTGGCCATGCCACAATCCCTTCTGCATTCTTCTCCTGGGATTTTGGGCATGCACACACATGCACCCAGTGTGATTTTCAAGTTGCCGGGTCTGGGACTTGAACTGCGGTTGGCCATGACATGAGACGTAACCACTACACCATCTGCTGACCCCAGGGTTTGCACATTGTCTTACATTTATTTTTAAGTTTATTTCTTCTTTCCACCAGTAAGAGAAACAGAGAGACAGAGACAGAGAGACATCCTTCCAAACAAGATTTTGATGCCATGATCCCCCCCAGCTTCAACTGCCCCTGGGTCACCAGCATGTACACCAGGGCTCTCAGGAGAATCTCTGGGTGCAAGCCTGGAAGCTTTCTCTGTGAGCCACTCTCATAGAACATCACATTTTACCACTGCACCACCATCCAGCCCCGTGGAAGAACAGTTTTTAACCTTTTATTTAAGTTGGAGGTGTGTATTAATAAACTGAGACAGCGTTAAGTTGGAAGTGTGTATTAATAAACTGAGACAGCATTTTGCAACTTATTAACCATCAGACTTTGTTTCCCATCAAGGATGGGGGAAATTCCATTCAGAACCAACATTATGGAGGAGTTTAGGGGATGGTAGGACAGGGCAGACAAAAATAAGGTTGCTTTTAAGATTACCCATTGATTTTCACCTCTGACAGCTGCATTGTAAAAGGACATTACTGGGATCAGCAGATGGCATAGCAGTTACATTGCTGGATTCCCACATAGTCGACCACGGTTCGAGTCCCGGACCTGGCAGCTTAAAACTCACGCCAGGTGCGTGTGTATGCCCACCCAAAATCCTGAGAGGAGAAGAGATTGTGGTATGGCCATTCCCACTAGGGGGGTGATTTCTGGCTTTCTGTCTCTATGTCTCGCACATGCGCCCTATAGCAAAACTCTCTCTCTAAAAAAAAGAAAGAAAAAAAGAAAGAAAGAAAGAAAGAAAGAAAGAAAGAAAGAAAGAAAGAAAGAAAGAAAGAGAAAGAAAGAAAAAGGACATTATTGCTACTGTCACTGAAATAATTAAATCTGCTTCTGCTGCTTTGGGTTAACTGTACCCATCAAAATCCCCAACAGAAGCTTCTGACTGGCTGAGCCGAGACTTCACACCCATGCTCCAGCTGCCACGGTCCACGTTGCTTACAAAGCTCTTCCTGGACATTCCCAAGCTTAAGGGAGGGACTCAGGAGGTGGCAGGCCAAAGCTGATACCTGGTGCTGTAACAGCAGGCTCTGTGTTCAGTTTGGATGGTATTGTACCCTGCTAAGTGCCCGGGGAAGGTGGGTACCCTGGAGGGAAGAGAGCATTCTAGGAGAGTAACATAAACCCTGCCCTCGGTGAGGCAGCCTCATTACCCCTCAGCAACAATCATACAAAACTATCTCATTTATAAAAATCTAGAACCTGTGGGACCAGCAATTAGCGTAATGGCTATGTCATTGGATTCCCATCTAGTCGACCACGGTTTGAGTCCCGGACCCGGTGGCTTAAACTCACACCGGGCGTATGTGTGTGCGTGTCCAAGATCCTGAGAGGACAATGGAGGAGAAG
>NW_006159958.1:765466-773702 GCF_000334495.1 Tupaia belangeri chinensis
GACAAAAAGCTTTCCAAAAAAAAAAAAAAAAAAAAATCTAGAACCCGAGAGCTGAAAAAGCTCTTTTTATGTCTATTTTACTTGCTCTTGACTACAACCCAGGGAACTAACTCTCCAGTGTCCAGCACGGTACTGGGTACATAGCAGGGACTCAGTAAATGCTTGCTGAATGAATGAATCCGTAAAGGAATGGACGGGTAAGAAGAGCGAAAGCCAGTGGTTACAGTATACGCTTTGCACTCACCTGTCCAGCCTGACCTGGGGAACTTCTTTGTCTTCTCTGAGGGTGGAGACCTTCCTCCTAGTCTGTGCTCTGCAATCTGCAATCTGGTCCTTAACGTGGCTTCAAATGCGCTAATGAAGCTGAAGAATTTATCTTAGTGTTAATTCATTTCAATTCAAATAGCTACACACGGCTATGCAGATCTAGAGTTTGAATTCTAGCTCTGTTTATTTAGCTTGTAACCTGGGCAAAATGCCTTAATTTCTCTAAGTGTCGATTTCCACAAATGGAAACTGGGGAAAATAACATTCCCTTATCTCACTGGTTGTGCTGTACGAGCTCCTGTACGAGGGGGGTCTTGAAGTTCATGGCAAATGAGTATGATGGGAAAACTGTGCATGAATTTCAAAATGTGTTGTCACCAAAATAAACTCACACTTTAATTCCATTTTCCCGTGAGCTTTCTGAAGTTGTGTCATATGGGAAGGGTGATGCTTTCTGGGGCTGGGGAGGGTGTAAGCCTTGGCCCCAGCAGAATCGAAACAAATGGAAGATAGCATTTTCACCACTGTGACTCTCACTACCATCGCTGTGACTGCTACTGCAGAGGCAACGCAGAGACTCAGTGGGGTTGGTATTTCCTGGATTCCTTACTGCAGTGGCTTCCTAACTACCAAGTTCAACAGGGTTCCCAGGCCCCACATGGGCCCTAAACATTGCCCATCCACTGAGATGTGAGTCTTTCACGACGTTTGCAAACAGTATTCAAATTCATGGAGATTCTCTGGAACTAATAAAACATAAATTCCTTTCAAATCAATACTGAATTTATAGTAGCTTTTTGCATGTAGATTCTGTCAAGGGATACCACAACTATTACTAAAGGCAGTATCTTGGAATCTTTTGACACTGAAAAGACAGTCTTATCCTTTGTCAACACTTCCTTGTTAAAACAGTATTAAAGAAGCGGAAGGCAGAGAATATCTGTACATAACACAGAAAACAGTTAAACATCAAGAGAAAATGGTGATGCGAGACGCTCCAAAAATCAGTATTATTTTAGGTACCTTGGCTAGAATGGCAGTTTTGACCAGAGGAGGTTTAATTAAAGTCAGTTAATAGAAAGGGTCCAGGCATAAGTCCCTAAAGGATCCTGCAAGAATCAGCAACAACAATAAAGAACGCTCTTTTAGTTTTAAAAAACAAAATTACACCAATTCAGAATGGATGACATCGTTGATGGTAAAGATTTCAGAATTTTAGAACCGTGATGCTGAGTAGAATAAATGTAACCCAGAAAGTACACATGAGGCTGAGCTGGCATGAGAAAGTAAAATACTACAATTATATATACTTTTTACCTTAAAACAACAACAACAAAAAAGAAGTCAAGCTTCCTTGATATGTAATATATGTGTTAACAGTGGTACATACATATTAAATAAATTTACACCTGAGGGAGGCATTACAAAATTATATTACTAAGAAGGCGACACAATTAAAATCTTCAGAAATGTTTATTTTTAGAAGAGGAGCTCAGTATAAACTGCAGTATGATGGAATTAAATAGTCAAAAACAGAATCAACTTACTTCTACTGGTTAGCTTTTCCTATATAACCACCCTCAAAACAATCTGACTTATGGACAACTACCATTTTTATTGTTCCAAACCCGCACCATGTCACTTGAACTGAACAACCTAGACTAAAGGTTGTGAAAAATAAAGCACCTGAGGGAGGGGTGAAAGGGATGGGATGAGTTTGCTACAAAAAGAGAACATTAATAGGAAAGAGGAGTATGTGCGTTAGATAGTTAATATCTTGATTTCTAATAAAATTTAGTTTCCAATGAACTTCACAGTGAGAGGAAAACATTTTGAATGGGCAAGTCCTCAAAGCAACAGCAATTAAAGCACTTTTCTTCGGTTCTCAAATTGATTTTGTAATTACGAAACGATGTGATTTCAGAGAGTTCCGTCTGGGTAGAAATGACATTGTCAGCTGATAGGAAAATGACTAGTAAATCCCAGCGGAGATGTATACATTCCATACCTATCAACTTTTCTTATTTTTATCAAAGAACTGGCTATTTGTCTCTGCTCTTTTATATATGGCCTTTGGATCTTTTGCTTTTCCCCCCAGCCCAGATTTTGTCATTGTAAATGCAAAACATGAGCAGATTTGAAAATGGATTATGAAGAAAAAGCGTGGGATTAAACAAAAGAAAGATGGAGTAAAACGCACGCCCGCCGCTGCACGAGAAACCGTGTGACAAACCTGCGGTACCTCTGTATATAAAACGGGGACGACTAAGAGTGGTGCTTCTTCACCCACAAAGAATATTTGAAATAGAATACATTTTAAAGAACACTCCTGCAAATGCAATGTCCCATTTGGGTATAGCTAGAATCAAAATTCTGATTGAATAATTGTATACCTTCTCCTAGAATTAAAATTTCTACAAAGCTCTATCAAAATGCTATTAAAAAATCTGTGCGTTGTATAAACTATTGTAAGATATAGAACGAAATGTTAAAATCACCCAATAGGATAAGTTTTAATACCTAATAGCCTTAAAAATTTGACCATGATACAATTCTTTTTTTTTTTTTCTTTTTATCTCTTTAACAAACAAAAAAATGAAGGGGGCAATACAAACAAAAGTGTCATTTCTCCCAGCATTACTGGGGAAAAAATTAGAAATGATTCCATCCTTAATCTAGGAGAACTGTTCAGCCAAGTAGTTAAAAAAAAAAAAAAATTCAATCTGTATGTTCCTCTACTTTTCTAGGCCCGAAGTTATTTTTTTGCTGAATGATGCAAAAGAGAAAATGGACATTTGCTTCTGGCACTGTGACCTTTTCCAGGCCCCTGCCTGTGTTCCCTGATACAAAGTATTTCTGGCGCACACTTGTGATATAACCAGTCACTATTCTCCATAAACACTCAACTGGACAGCAAGTGAAAGTAAAAAAAAAATCTCTTTCCTATCAACAAAGAACGCCACACTATAAACACACTTCTTTTATGAGATAGATGATTTTTTAAAAAAATATTAGTTTAGATACGGAACTGCTTAACACTTTTCTTACAGTTACACATATGGATGTATCTAATTTTTGTCCTAAAGCCAATATAGTTCTTACATATTATAAAGCATTTTTATTTTTAAAAGGAAATTCATAGCTTGTCCATATGTTTTACAGATAAGACATGGCAGAAAACCTCCATACATCTAAAAATGCCATAGTCTACTCCCTAGTAGATACACTCTAATACAGACTAATACCCGATGCAACTCCGTACTTACCCACTGATGACTAAACCATTTAGGATGAGTAGGTGCAGGGGGGTGGGGGGGAGGACAAAAAGGACTAGGGAGGGTTTTTTGTTTTGACAATAGGCGTATTTACCGAACAGGACATTTTGCTCAGTATTTTGTTTTAGTGTGGGGGGGGAATCATAATTGTATTTAGACTTTATATGGCATGGGTTACTCAGTTCACAGCAGAAGCACCTGCAGCAAATTAATTTGTTGTAGCACATTAATTATCTCATAGCTTCTATTCAGGCTGCAGCTGTTGCTATTATGTTAATAATATTTTTATCACCACTGTATACAACAGGTTATGGCAATAATAGAAATATCTTTTTTTTTTTTTTTTTGGCTCTCCCCCCCCACCCTGTCGTTTCCATTTTTCTATGTCAGAAGGGAAGACTGAAAGAAATTTAAGCAAATTAAGCCCCAAAGCACAGGATAATTTTCTATTTCTGAACTGATTTGTAAGAGAATGGGTAACTGAAATTAGCAAAGAATCACCCCACACAAAGATGGCGCGTGCAGAATTTGTGAAAGCGAAAAAGAAGGCGAAGGAGAAGCAAAAGAGGGACGGAATACTGCAGAGCTGGGGTGGTGAGTGTTTGGATGGGGGCGGGGAAAATGCTGCAGTTTTCATGAAATAATAAGGTGGGGAAAAAAGGCATACAAAGAGTAGGTTTTTCATTGTTTGTAAAATATAAACACAGATGAATTCTGTCTTTGGTTTGTTCATGCTTTTCACTCTGCACAGCAGGGATGTTCTTAAGAAGTTGCCCTCTGCGAAATTTCAGTAAATGGGAACCGTGGACCCTGCATGATGGGATTATAATCACACCAGCCACTCCTTTTACATAATTTTTTGTTTGGGATCCAGTAAGACTCCCTGTTTTTGATAATATAGAAAGCAATAGACAAGCATATGTCGATAAACTGAGGGTTTGCGTCCCTATAGCCCAGTGTGGGCTAAAACAAAAAAAACTGGTGACATCACATCTACAAATCTCAATGGATTCAAAAACAATATGAAAATTTTCAGCTGACAAGAACATGTCTGCTGCCTGCAGTCCCCTGCAATAGCTCACCATGTTGCCTACTAACCAAAAGATCAAAAATTATCGATTTCATGGCGCTGCGTGCTCTGGAAAGAAAAGCTACTTGAAAATTTGCATTGTTTAAGAAATGAGTTAAAAGAATCTTTTTTTTTTTTTTTCCTGAGCACTTTGGAATGTGAAAATGGCTTGTTTTAATCTTATCCATGATTTACTATAATTCTATTATTTTTAGCAGCTGGAGTCCAGAAATGATTTTTTTTTTCGATGAATTTAGGATTTTGCCGCAGTATACATCTGCAGTCCCAGAATCCTTTGGTAAGTTAATCCTTCTTGCGATGGGAAACGCCTTTCACCTTCTTGTGAATGAAATATCTGCAACCATTTTGAAATTTTTAATAGAGGGGTGTGTGTGTGTGGTGTGTGTGTGTGTGCACGCGTGTATCAGGGAGGGTGTGTCTTTGAGGCATGATTTCTTAGCAATGCGGCGGGATTTGTCTTAGTTCTTAGAAACACTGAGAAACAGGTACCTGTGTGTTCTGTGAATATCATGGATAATGTCTCCATTGCTTTCCCTTCACACTTGCTATGGTAGCCATGAAACGAACTTCCTTAGTAAGACAAACCAATGAAGGCCTTGCGAACACTTACCTCCAAGCCTGAAGGGTGTCCCTGGCATAAGTGAAACCACCAGGAACGGGACTACCACGGTAGCCCTTGCCACGACCACCATGCCCATCGCCTCCGCCACCTTCGCCACCCCCTCCCTTGCTCTGCAGTACACATCGGCTGCAAGCTTACCACAGTGGCTCTCGGCCGAATTTGCGCAGTGGGTTCCTAGATTACTTCTGTGTGTGAGAATAGCCAACCATGTAGTCTGACAAGAGGCATTTACAACTACTTAGCCTGTTCAGCTGGAAAGAAATCAAAAGATAACACTGAACCCTGAGATGATGTATTGCAAATCAAAAGTCCCAATCCATAAATAGCCCTCTTGATGAACTGCTAAATGAAAAGCTGATCCTGATTATGGCCCGGTGTTCTCACGTTGTCATAAAGACATATTTTTAACAGGCCTTCTTGGAGAGTCGGGATTTACTGTTTTGAAATGCACGGAATATTATTGAGTCTTACCTTTCTGCTGGGAGGAAATTCTCCCCAAAGGGATTAGGCTATAGAGTCCGAAGGAGACCGCACCCTAGTTTCACAGCTTGTTTTCTACCATTTCTGCTTATTTCCAAGTCGGGTTGATTCAGTTACCATTTTACATGAATTTAAGGGACCTAATCAAAAGAAGCCAGTCATCCTTTCCCCTGTCTCTAAAAAGAAGCTCATTGTCTTAGGCGCTCAATAAATGTTTAATTAATGGATTTGATAGAGTTAAGTATCCAAAAAAGTGAACTCAACGGACCTTCTTTATAATGCTGGCTTGATTAATGTTTCTGTCTGAAGTGCGAAAACAATCTAGGCATTCTTTTTTTTTTTTTTTTTTTGCCTGCAGGTAATTGAAAAGCTTGTGTTTTAGGGAAGGGTGTTTTACGTTCAGGTCTGTGAGGCCACTGCTTGATATACCAGTGGTATGATATTAGGGCAAGTAACAGCTTCTCCGTTAAGCCAGCTGGAGACCCTTTCCCTCTCTAGGAACACAGACTAAAATTTAGAACCATTTGTCACAGTTTCACAAAATGATATAATTTATGTCAAACACAGCGGGCTGGCTCTTGAAAGAAAAGGTGTAAAGATAACCAAGTACTTTCTATGAAATCTATTGCCCAAGGTTGTTTCCTTTTTTAAATTATTATTTTTTTTTTTTTTTACAAAAATCACTTATTTACCAACTCATTAGGTGTTTTGATGCTGTGCTTCTCTTTGCTTTGGTGATAGTATTTGTCTTCATTTCATAGCAATGATCAACTCATGTTTTTGGTGAGAAAATGAGAACAATCTGTTTTAAAAAAATAAAAATTCTGAGCAATTTGGTAAAACCCAACTAACTTGTTTTAAGGCTACTCACCTGGCAATTTTTCAGTAGGCTTATATTTGACAGAAAAAAAATAGAAGGCTGCACTTTTGCAAATTTTACACTCCTTCAAGTATCAAGAGATTCAAACATCCTAATCCTAAATTTATATTGAAATATTTAAATGAAAAGGTTTGGTTACATTGGCATGTAAACAGAGAAATACAAAATGCTTTTATGTTTTCGATCTTTTAGTGGTGCAGATACTTCTTAACGAATTTTAACAGCGTGCCTTGTATTCAGCAAAAATAAACTGAACACAGAAAAAAGCACGAGTCTTGAAAAAAAGACCCTTCTGATAGTAGTTGATCAATCATGTGATTTTAAAACGTGTGACTTTAATCAACTCAACTGTGTATTTTTTTTTACTCGGTGAATGACAATTAAAATTGGGGACAACATTCCTAAGAGCCATTTATACGTCTGAGTTTATGTTAGAAACATTGCTTTGATGAAATGCCTTTTTTTTCCTGTACCCTTTTTGAACTGTGGCCAGCTGAGTTAACCGTAGCCAGCAGCTACACTTAATTGTACAGAATGACTAGCCAAGATGGGAATGAGAAAGTCATCTTAGACAATGGACCTCACTGATGAGCATCTCGGTGTGTGGACTTTTTTCCCTGCAGTGGACCACATGTGTGTGCTCCGATGACAGACAGCAGTCGACATCACGACCGTGTACAATAATATCTTTAAGGCAGAAAAAGAAAACTTTAAGAATAGGTTGGCCCAGAAACCTTAGCTATGCCGACAACCACGCATCCTCCTTCCGTGAGTGAATGAGTGAGGAGGTTTCCTGCTCCTACCTATGTATATAGACCTATTGTTTGCATGTATTAATTACGGTCCTGGGATAAAAGCACTGCTGCTTTTTGTACTCTCTCCATTGTTTTGCTGGGAAAATAAGCATAAAACAATAGACAGGAGAAAGTGAATTGATCATGATCGTGTTTTCGCTCTGACCAATGCCAATGTCGCTGGATTCCAATGGAGATATTTCAAGGGGCCACGATGACCCAACTTCAGCCGGTTGGAACGATTCGAAAATGTTTTTTGCAGAATAGGACATTAGTTTTTCAAGAGTCGAGGCCGTCTAATCGATGGCTCTTTCTGTAAGAAACATAGTTGGGTTTGTCAAATGAATTCTACCTGTAGACATGCACCTTCTTCAAAAAAAAATCCCCACGAAGAAACCTATTGATACCTAGTGACACAGGAGACCTTGGTAAAAATGGAACCTGTGAGAATGAAGCTAACAGTGCACTGAGCGAACGGAGTTCCCTTAGTTTTCCGTCCACAGCAGGGACTCGGGACTTGTTGAGCGGCGGGCTGGGAGCCCATCCCGTGGAGCTCACAGCCTTCGGACGTGGGGCTCTCGGCCCGGCGGTTCCCGTTCGGATGCAGGTGGAGCAGCGGGTGGGGATGCGGGATCCACTATCCGTGCAGTGGGGGCAGCGGGATGCGGTGCCGCCGGGCCCCGAGCCAGGTCCTGCAGCGTGGGGCGCAGTCCGCAGCCACGGCGAGCCCGGCCCGACCCGGCCCGGAGCCTCCCGATCAGCAGCGGAGCGGCCTCGGCGTCGGGATCCAGGTGGGCTCCGACGTCAGCGTCCGCGCCGCGGCCGCCC
>NW_006159958.1:774954-804296 GCF_000334495.1 Tupaia belangeri chinensis
CGGTTCAGCCTCCAAACGCCGAGCGCCTGGACCATCTTGCGGGTGGAAATCATTTATTCCAAGAGTTTCGTGGCAGCTAAACTTGATCTTAGAGCACGTCCTCTGCTCGGCGGAGTGGATTTCTCCCACGCCGCGAAACTGCCCGCATGGAATCCCAGCACGGGAATTGCGCTCCGCGTTGTGTCTGCGGGCGACGACTTTGAACCGACACTTTGGAAGTTCAGTTCCCGTAGACGGCTCCGGATCGCCTGGCCGCGGCTCAGCCGGCGGGCGTCGCGTCCCTGTCCCCGCGGAGGGGGCATTGTCTGGGGCTCGGGGTCCTCCCGACATCTGTGGCCTCCCGCCCCCTCCCCCAGCCGGGGCTGCTGGTATGCAGAGGTCGCCCGGAGGAAATCGAGGAGTGTTGTTAGTGAAATGAGAGCTTTGTGCCACGAATAATGGTGGCTTAGACCAGACACCCGCTGGAAGGGACGGCAGCGTTTCCTTTGATAGAGTCTAGGCTGATGTTGTTCAGATCGCTAAGTTGGGAAGTATTTTGTCTGGGATTGAGGGAGCCATTTCGGGATTTACTTGTCCCCTGGCAAACCCTCAGTCCCTGCAGACGACTTTGTGTGAAGGTGTTCTCATCCTCGGAAATTAAATACAGCTCCAGTGTTAGTCACTTCGTGCTTCAGTTAGTGAGGGACTACTTTGGGGACTTTTTGTTTTAACTGAGGCTGCAACTGCATTTCTGTTACTTCTACACTTGAACTAAGGCTGCTGCTATGTTTATTTACTTTTATACGTAGATCTTTTAAGTTCTGTGACCTTAAAAAATAGGTACCCACTAGGTTTGAGGATATCCTTTCATACTAGAGCGGATTTGATTCATTTGCACCCCATATTCATTAGTTGACCTAATCTTTGTCCTGAAGGCCATGTACAAGGATCTGGCCCTGAAGTGATTGCAACAGTAACTTCAAAAACTTGCAGAAGTCCTTTCTGTGGGATTAAAGGAATGTTGAGAGATTCAAGCTGAAGTCCTTGAGGGGGAAATAACTCCACTAGAAAGCTTAGCATTGCATTTTAGAGTCCCATGGAGTCTCAGTCTCAGAAACCAGAACAGTATTAACAATTTTCAAAGAAAAACCTTAGGTTTTTTTTTTCTTTTTAACAAAGTGACTTATGAAAAAAATGAAACATCTAACTGTGTTTATGTGTGAAGAAGTATCCAAGAATGTTTTTGAATTACTTGCCATCTGTTTTCTTTAAGATTACTGTGTAGAAACATGTATATTCCAGTATTAAAGTTTGTTAAGATTATTATGTAGAAAAACGTATATCCCAGTACTAAAGTTTGTTGTTTGGTTGATCTTCCTAAGCTTCCTAGGGAGTCTTGAATACAAATTGTCATAAATGAAGATCTGTATAGTTGTTTTCATACCACTACCACCAAGATGGGAAAGAAAACAAGGAAACAGGTTATTCTAAGGGTAGTTGGAAATGTGCTGACAAAACCATCTGCAGATACCCTTTCTGTTATGGGAGAGGAGCATGTAAATATTGTTGAAACCAGGGCTGTGGAGAATTCAAGAGGGTGGATATCATTCTTCTGCAGTTATAAGTAGCAGTGAAATGAAAACCCCTGAAATGGACTGTGTAGGAGAAGTTCAAAAAGTTCATAGGAAAATGTTAACTGCAAGTTTATTTACAAGTTCATTTTGGTGCAAAATTTTTCGAAATCCTTGGTATAAGTAGCAGTGAAATGGAAACCCCTGAAGTGGACTAAACACAAGTTGTTCTGAAAGTTAATAGGAAATGTGAAGTACAAGTTTATTTACAAGTTCATTTTGGTGCCAAAATTTTTGAAATCCTTGCATCGTTTTTTTTTTTTTTCATATGCATTTGCCATGAACTTTTGGAAGAGTTTCTGTATTAAGCAAGTGAAACCTAAGTGTTACTGTAATGAATCCAGTTATAATCTGTCCATTTATATAATGATTTTATTTGTCTTCTGTGGTCTACTAGTTGCAGATAGTAACTGTAGATGAGTAGGTGGTAAATTTTAAATTTGTACTTGGAGCTTGGTTAGAAGCATGCTTGACTGCTAACCTAGGGCAGAAGGGATGAACTGGACAAACCTAATAGAAAGTGTTGGCAAGTTTTTTTATAGTTCTACCTTATGATTTGTGGCATTGTTTTTGAAAATGTCACTTTCTGTTAAGTTAGTTGTTTTCTTGTAGCCCTTTTTATTGGATCTCCTGTATCAGTTCAGTTTGACTGTGTTGCTTTTACTTTAGAGAGTAAACATAGATCAGTAGTTGCTTGTGGTTTTTCCAGAACATACAGCTTTTACTTCCTGTAGCTTCTGAGAGGGTACTGAAATGCAGAGTCTGGTTTTTCGGTAGGTCTGTTGTTTATGTAATACTGTTCCAAATACGAGTGTGATAGATAACTAGGCTAGGAAGTTCCTGTAGCCTGTCACACACAAAACATAGGTGATTTCTCCTTATTTTGAAAACCAGTATAAGTTAATTCTTACAGTTTTTTATTACTTAACCTCGAGAAAGTTCGTTCTTTCTTTCTCTGTTTACTTAAGAAAGCTGCTTTTGTGTTTTATGCAAGACTGAGCTTGACTCATTTTGAAACCTGAATTCATCTGTTGAGGCCTGAATTTTACTGTCCTTGAAGTATGCATATAATCTCCTTGCTCAGTAAGGAAAAGGAAGCAGAAGCAGGGAAGGTCAGTCACTTTAGGAACCCATTTTTAGAGTTTAACCATCTTTTGAACTTATTAATCGTGGGCATCTCTTTTAAGAAACATCGTCCTATTCCCAAAGTCTCCCTCAAACCTGAAGCAGCAGCATAGGTAGTGCTGTGGCATTTTGCCCTTGCATGCTTTGGTCATGCTGCCGGCTCTCCGGTGGAGATAGCATACTGCTTGTGATTTATTTCTTCTTTTAATTCCAGCAAGTTTGTATGAACTATATTTATGAATAGTTCTTGTGAGAATGAGTTAAGCCTTTTCAATTCTACGATAATTTATTCATATCAAGACTGCTAATTAAACGACTGGCTTGAGAAAATGTCATCTCAACCAATATTTGCAGGAGAAGTCATAGTTAAATTAGTGAGTTTTCATTTAGGTCATCTTAAAAAGGCAGTTCTGCTTAAATCTCTCATAAAAACTCAGTATAATATTGGGTCATCAGAAAAGTCATTGATGCATTAGTAATGCATAGATACATATGAACTTTCTGTCTGTGCAGTAATTTAGGGGTAAAAGACCATAGTCTTTAGCCATACTGATGAATTACAGAAATTAAAATTCCCAGGCCAGCTGGTGGAGTGGTGGTTAAGGTGGCCGGATCCTACATAGCCCGCTGTGTGGTTTGAGTCCCACACCCTTGGCCACTTGACAAACATGCCTGGTGTGTGTGCCCAAAATTCTGAAAGGAGGGAGAACATGGCCGTGTGACCATCCTCCATAAAAAAGTGTTCCCCTCCCCACAACCACTGTGTGTGCTTGCACCCTGTAGCAGATTTTTAAAAATCTCAGGAAAAGTTAAGGAAGATGTGAATTGTCAGCTTATCTAAGATTGTTTGCACAGTAAAACATGAGTAAGAATGATACAGAAGCTAACTTGGTTGAATCAGTATCTGTTAACTAAAATATAATGCCCTGTTGACTATAGGGTTTCTTTGTACAAAGCTGTGGGTTGTGATGCAGTATACAGTATTTTGTCTTTTAATACTTTCAATGAAAAACTCTAGGTGCCCATGTTCAAAGTTCCTGGTTATTTCTATTAGCTACATTATTTTCTTAAAATACTTGTTTCAAATCCGGGTCTTATCTTTAATAATAGAACTTACTCTTTTGGAAGTAAAATGGTCAGCTTATGGAAAAATCTCAGTTTCAATTTTTTTGTCCTTTTTAGCATACATGGCTGAAATGGCATTAACATGGTAACAGTGTAAAGAGGGAAAATAATAGGGAACGTAGAATTTTTGACTAAGAAATGTATTATCATTTTATATATATATATATATACACACATGTATATATTTAAACTCAAAGTCAAGAATCGTCAAGTGCTTTATATTGTGCTTTATATAAAATGGTTATTTTAGGATGGATTAAGTATTCTTGCATAAGGTATCATACTTGGAATTAGTGATGACCAAGTTGGTGTTTCACATTTGCAACATTTACTGATTATAAGCTTCTGTTCAGTTTTTCAAGATTTTTGAGAAGATTGAACGTTCTTTAAAAAATACGAGCATATAACTTACTGAGTAGAACTTCTACTGGGAGTTATTTCTTGAAATTGGTCACTTGCCTTTATTAGTATAGCGTTCAACACTGATGTTAAGATAGTGACTGAAATAAAATTGTGGGCCAGCAGAGGTGGCACTGTGGTCACGCGGTGCTCTGTGGTTCCAAAGTCATGTGGGAAGGTGCCAGGTCTCTGTTCCAGGGTCTCCTTGTATACTCTGAGCTTCCCTGTGGTCTTGACTGGCTGGAACTGGGGGAGGGGGATTACTGCAAAAAGGCCCTATTGAGGGTAGGGTGCCTATCTTTTTCTCTTTTTCATAAACAAAAGAAATGGGTAAGTTCTCCCTCCCCCCCCTTTTTTTCCCCCTTTTTCTTTATTAAAGAGATTATTTTCACAAACCATAAAGAATTGGTCTTACTACATTGGGGAGTGGGAGTTTCTGGCGGGCTAGGCAGGGGTGGGGTAACTGGAACCATGTGGACTGCCACAAATTAGAGAGCACATATCTCATCTAAGCAGCTTCCAGCCATTGTGTGGGAATGTATTAATAGTTCATGTTGCCAGATCATCGACTTTGCCACCCCAGGAGAAGCAGGAAATCCAAGTTAATGTACATCTTTCGATTTGCAGATGTTGGCAATGAAATTTGTATTTTAGACACTATTAAGTACAAATTAAATCTTTTAGTAGAATCCTGTCAGTTTGTAACCTCTGTAGTACCATTTGGAGTAGTTTTTAATGATAGTGCTATGAAATGACTGAATTTAACTTAATATAACTTAGCAAATAATGGTAAACTGTTAGGTTTTGTTTAGGCACTTGGAAAGTGCTTTGTATTGATTGTAGATTAGGAACTTAAAAAGTAGGATTCCTATTGTTAATTTGTTTATGAAATCTGGGAAGCCCCACTTAGGGAATTAAGCTGGTTTGGTTCAAGGAAAAGGAAAATTGACTTGCTTATTTGACTATAAGTACAGTTCTTTTAAGAATTTTCTTACGCTTATTTCTTTTCTCTATGAGAGAAAGACAAGCACCATATCAGGGTGTGTCTCTCATGCCTCAGACTCCTCCAGCCTTCCCAGCCAACATTAGGGGCATGTGCTTGTATTCCTAGGATGTACACGTAGGCATGGGAATTGAACCTCGCTCTTATGGCTTTCAGCATTATAAAGCTTTGTGCTACTATAACACCACCATGGTTGGGCATTTAAAATGTATTATTTTAAGAATTATTTTATTTCATTTTATTCATTGTCATTATTTTATTTTGTTTTTGAAGTTAACCAGAGAGAAGGAGAGTGAAAAAGCAAGCTGCCAGGTTTGGGACTCCCACCGTGGTCAACCACCATGCCCCTAAAATATATTTTTAAAGGAGATCTCAAAAGTTAATCTGTAAAGACACTTAAAATTCTGGAGAATTTCTGATTTTGTGTACATGATTTGGGTCAGCTACAGATTTTACTGTCTTTAAAATCATGTCTCAGTTTTCAAGAGAAGTCTGCCTTCTGAGTTAAACTATTGCTAGTCTTATTACTAGATCAAAAAATTAAAAAGAAAGTTTGGATAAATAAAAAATAATTTAATACATTTTTCTTAATAGCATGTTAATAGTATGGTCACTGTGTAAATCTTTGATAGCTAGCAAGGTTTTTCATTTCTAGAGATTGAAAGTTAGGTATTTGGTCTTCATACTCCATGCTTAAATAGCCCCCTGTGGGGCCAGGTAGTAGTGCAGCTGTAATGACTGGATCCATATGGGAAGGTCCTGGGTTTGCGTATCCAGACCTCCCTGAGCTCGCTGGGCATGTGCACACTTGCTTGTGATCCAGGGTGGCCAGTGCTGGGGTGGGGGGGGTGCTTCAAGAAATAAACTTCAGGGGAAAATGGCCATCTGTGACTGAACTGAAAGCAGTGTTGTAGATTGCAGTGGTTTTTATGCAGTATAATATAATATGCAAGCCAATCAGTGGTTCTTCATAAAACATTAATCCCAGAAGCACCTCCCTCTGGTCTCACAATCCCCTATGACTTTTTTTTTCTTTTAATGTTTCTGCCATAGTGCTGTGTGTTTGCCAGAGAGACAGAGCGAAAGTGAGACATCACCCTGTGTGGGGATGGCTACATTGTGGTCCCTTCTTTCTCCTCCCAAGATTTTGGGCGCACGCGCCTGGTGTGATTTTCAAGCTGCCAGGCCTGAGACACAGCCAGCCAGGTGGGAATCCAGTGCCTTAACTACCATGCCACCTGTTGGTCTTCACATGTGACTTTTCATAGCGCCACAGTATTTTCTTTTGTAAATAGAAGATACTCCAGGAGTTTCCCTGTTCTAGTTTCTCTTGAGTTCGTTGAAACCCTCCTCTAGTCCCCTCACTAGGACAGTAGGAAGAGAGTGAGGAGCTGGATGATGGGGTGGAATTGCTTTGTAATACTTGTCCATTTTCTCCCATATTTATTTCCCTCTCTTAATTTTTTCACTTACATTTTCTCACGGTTTTACTTGTGACTAATAATTCATGTTTGTGGACTGATAATTTCCTTTTAACTGATTGTTAGGACAGTGTGCAGATTTTTTTTTTTTTTAAGAGGTTTTAGCTACAGGGTGTGCGAGATTGCAAGAGAGACAGAGACACACACAGACACGAAGTGAGAAATCACCCCCCAGGGGGATGGACACACACACACACACACACATATGTGCCCGGGCGTGAGTTTAAGCCACCGGGTCCGGGACTCAAATTGCAGTCGGCTACATGGGAGTTCAGCATCATAGCCATTACGCTAACTGCTGGTCCCAACAGTGTGCAGATTTTAACCCAGTTAAGGTCTTTGACCAATCTGTGACATGCAAACCTTATCTAAAATGATGTAAATCTTAAATTCTGATAGCTAATCTGAATTGGAAGTAAAAGATGTCCAAAAAAGGCAAGGTTCGGGTTAGTGTAATAAATTTTCTGTTTCAGTAGGGTTTGTAGTGGCTCAAGTAATGATATGTGTATCACACTCACTGGACATTATTTATGTGAAAAATGTGAGAAGAGTCAGATGGTGGCACCAAGCTAAAATGCAACTCTGGGAGACCTCTGAATAGGCTGAGAACGCACTAGTCCCTGAGACATGGCTGCGGAAGGCTGGAGGTGGAGGTCAACGTCAGGATCTTAGGTGTGTTGTCTGTTCTCTGTCCTTCTGCTCCCCTCTCTCACTGGTGGAGGAAATAAGTATAACATTGTTTTGAGAGGTTTATTAGAGAATTTCTTGGGAGTACAGTTTGAAGGTGATCTGAAGCAGTTGTAGTAATTTGCTACACAGAGGGGTGGTGGTTGCAGACTGCTCCCAGTTTTCCTTTAATATGAAATAAAACAGGCTGTAACAGGCTTTCAGAATTGTACTTTTTTTAAGTACAATTTTTTTAGTATAATCAAGTAGTTTTAAGGGTATATGGATTGAGCTGTCTTTGAAGTTTTGCATATACAAGATGAATGCCACATGCATAAGGAGGAACAAAGGGTTCTTAGAAATATTTTTCAGTCCAACTGACTACGGAGTCTTCCAAGTGGAGTTTCATTCCCCTATGAAGAAAAGTGCTGAGATAGACACTTAAGTTATTTTCTGAGTCACAGAAAGAATATAATGATGTCAAACATTACTTATACCTCGTAGTTGGTTTAGATACAGATGTAGAAACCGCATGTTATTTAGGAAACAGGATGCTAACAGCACTTCTAAATAGATTTCATAAATTTAGTGTGTCACTTTTCTGACATTTTGCTTAATTTAACGTTTGTGTAGATATTCAGCTCAACTATTTTATTGTAATTTGCCTGATGGCTGTTCTCTGTAGATCACTATTTCCTGTTTTAATTCTGCCTTCATTTTTTCTGAGTTCTGAATCAGAGTCATCCCAGTCATTTTGTTCACCGTAAAATAAGCTAAAAAGTTTAGGTATCTAGGAATGTTGGGAGATCAGTTTTCATGCTCGAGTCAGAGTAATGATAATTAAAATGGTATCATTGATAAATGGAAGCTAGGAAAACTAAAACTGGATTTCTTCAAAGATACTTACTATTATGGTTAAAGAATGCCTTTACTGTTGCTAAAAAATCTCAGATTTTTCTTTATTGCCATTGTTCCCCAAATTCTGTTATATTTCTCTAGAAAACTCCTAAGACAGGACTATTTAAGGCTTTCCTTTTCTCCTCAAACTTTACTTCCCCATTTTACGTTAAGTAGAACCCCCCCCCTTAACCTTCTTATCAGCCTGCATCATAGGTCTTGCTTCATAATGGAGGAAGCTTTGCGTTCTGGTCGTTCTGGTCAGAGGCCGGTCCTGACTCATTCCTTTCGAGGACTTCTGCGGAAGTTAGGCTTTGCTCTGCTGAAATTAGTCTTACCCTTCGAACTGTAATCGCACTGTTTTGGTTTCCACCTTCCATCATTTGCTGAAATTCATTTATTGTGACTTCTGGAACTTGTAGTGCTCAGCAAAATCCTTTCCATACATTCTCAATCTGTTTTGTGAAGATTTCCTCATCTTTCTTGTTCTAGCTGTCAGCTGGTTCCTCTCCTAATAATGACTGCTTTTCTTGCAGCTCTTTGAAGTGGTCAGTGTTTCCTCTTGCCCATCTTCGAACAGCGAGGTGAGAGGTAGTCACTCTTCTTTGCATCTCATAGTTACTTTTGACCATTCTTTTTCAAACTCTCGAACTTTAACTTTCATGCTGTTGAATTACTGGGTTGTCTGAAAAGTCATGATGCATTTTTGCACAGAAAAACACAGAAAATACTTAATGAATTTTCCAGTGACCTAATTTATACCTATTCATCTTCATTTCAGGTATCTACCAACCTTCCCGGGTCATTTCTCTCCTTCCTTGAATACTTTATTAGCTCCTGGCTCATTGTCACCATCTCCTTTATTTCTCCCATAGTTCTTGGTGATGCATCAGTGTCCATATAGAGCACTCAAAATGTGATCTGAGCCGGGAACTGTCTAGCAGTTTGAATTGCGATAGTTTAGTTTAGGCCGGAATACAGATCCCTTATATCACTGTTGAGATGACTTTTCTTGTGGCAAGACTTTTTTGAACTGGGGGGGAGGGGGACAGTAAGTTGAGAAGGGAGCAGTGTGTTGATTTCCCGTCTGGCACAAGCCCCTTAAGGTGTTGTAGTCTGATATTTTGAGTAGCATCAATATAGAAGATTGTTCTAATGTCATGACCTCCAAGTTCCTTGATTTCCTCATCTCCAGTGATTTTATTTTTCTCCCTAATTCAACCACGTTTCTTTTGCCATGTTTTAGAATATCTTTCTTTTACTAGTAATTACTCCCCCCACTCCCGTTTCATTTCAGTAATTCCAGTCTTTTCCTTTTCCTAATAAACACTTTGCTAATAAACAGCCCTTCAGCCCTGCAATCTGTCCCTCACCATCACTTCTGCCCAGGTGAAATCTCACACCAAATCATAATCTTGTCTTGCATGTATGCTCAACAGCTTTGTCCCTCCTGACTTTATGCCCACTGATGCCTAGTCTCTTAGTTTACTCTTCTTTTAGATTGCTTTGTACTTTTCTCTCTCTCCATCCTTTCCCTCCCTCCTGTAGTGAAATAGCCCATTTTACTAAGAATATTGAACAAGCTCAGCCGGGAATATTTGCCCATAGTCACAACTACTTGGAAGACTCAGGCAGGAGGCAAGGCCCTGTCTGGGGGGGAGGGGGGATACTGAATAATTGAAAAGTCCTATAAGCTCCCATTTCTGTGGCCGTGCTCTCTACCTTCTCCTCTGTCATTATGGATGAATTGTAATGTTCCACGAGAAGGCTAACCAGTTTGTTTACTGACTGCCATCCCCTCTTGCTCTCAAGACTTGTTACTACTATGGCATTCTCTTCTCTCACACACTGGTTTTTCCTTCTCTACTTGCTCTCCCCATGAGCATACAGACATGCTGTTTATCTCATTTTTAAGAACAAATGTTTTGGGCTAGCTCAGTAGCCTAGTGGTTAAGAGAGCTAAATCCCACATGGCTGGCATTGGTTTGAAGCCTGGTCCTGGCATGTGATTGTGCACACCCCAAATCCTGATAGAATGGAGAAATGGAGAAAAGATTGTGGCATGACCACACCCTATGGGGAGGTGCTTTCTCCCTCATCCTTTCTGGCAAGTGCACATGCCCTTTGACAATTAAAAAAAAAGTTACTTCACTCCTCCTCACACATACCATGCTAACTCCCGTCCCTGTTTCTCTTAACAGCAGATCATCTTGAAACAATTGTTTATATGTTCTCTTCCCATTTCATTTTTTTTTCTTTCTTTTTTTTTTTTTTTGGAGTGGTTTTCGCTATAGGGCGCGTGCGCTCACCAGACAGAGAGAGACAGAGAGACAGAAAGCGAGAAATCACCCCCCAGGGGGGATGGTCACGCCGCAATCCCTTCTCCTCCATTCTCCTCTCGGGATCTTGGGCACGCACGCACACGCGCCCGGCGTGAGGTTTAAGCCACCAGGTCCGGGACTCGAACCTCGGTCGACTACGTGGGAGTCCAGCGACATAGCCATTACACTAACTGCTGGTTCCCTTTTTTTTCTTTATTCACTATAAGTGTGTACATGTGAGAGAGAGGAGCACCCTCCATGTGGTCGGGTCGCACTACCATCCCTTTTTCCAGTCCTCCGGATCTTGGGTATTTGCAAGTGTGCTGAACATGGATCCACCCTTTTTTTTTTTTTGACAGCATTTTATTGCTGCACCATGGAGCCAGCCCTCCCCTTTTCTTTTGAACCCCTACTGGTGACCGACATGTTGTAGATGTACAGTCTTCATTTCATTTAACCCATTAGTGGTACTTGAAATTACTATTTGCTTGAAACATTTTTTTCACTTGGCTTCTAGGTCACCATGTCTGCTTTTCTTCCTATCTCAGACAGTTCATTCGCTTCTTCCATCATCGCTCTGACCTCTGTCTTAGAGTGACTGAAGTTTAGCTCTTGGACATTTTGTTGTTGTTGTTTATATTCACTCCTACTTCAGCTTTTTTTTTTTTTTTTAAACTACAGGGTGGGTGTGCTCACCAGAAAGACAGATAGAAAGTGAGAAATCTCCCCCTCCTGGGGGGGATGGGCATGCTGCAGTATCTTCTTCTCCATTCTCTTCTTGGGCACTCATGTACATGTATCTGGTGTGAGTTTGAGCCACCGGGTCCAGGACGCGAACCAGGTTGACTACATGGGAGTCCAGCGACATAGCTATTACGCCAACTGTTGGTCCTCAACTTCTGCTTTAAATGTGATATTTATTCTATTTACCAATAACTTCTAACTTTTATATCCCTAGCCTAGGTTTCTCTCCTGAACTCTAGATTCTCATATCATTATTTTTATTTTAACATTTTAGATGTCTAAGAAGCATCACTAATTTAATATCCAAAATTAGCCTCCCAGTTTTCCCCAGATATGCTTATTTTAGTCTTTCCTAAATGTATCTGGTTTTCCTATCTATTCAAGCTTAGAACCTTAAATTTTAGGGCCTAGATGGTACTGCAGCAGTTAAACAACTGGACCCACATGGAAGGGTTCTGGGCTCGTGACCAAGGCCTTCCGGTGCACACCACTGTGTGATACTGAGGCTGGAGGTGGGTCTCATCATGAAGACCCCTTGGGGTGTGTGCCTTTGTCCTTCCCTCCCTCCCTCCCTCCCTCCTTCCCTCCCTGTCTCTCTTAAAGAAGAAATTAAAACGCCAAAACAACTTAAAGTTCTTGACTCATCTTTCTCTCATGCCCCACATCTAAACCATATCTAAATCTACCCTGTGAATATTGTTTACTCTCCTTCAAAATTTGTCTAAAAGCTAACCTTTTAGCAAGCCATCTTATCTTTTGCCTGTATTATTGCAAAGTCCTTCTAACTGGTCTTCCTGCTTATAACTTTGTTCTTTTTGAATGTCTTCTCAGTACTGTGGCAGATAACTGTTTTTAGAGCAATAGGCCATATAACTTTTCTGTTCAAAAACTTCAGGGGCTTATTTAGTAAAAGCACAAACTCCTTATATGTTTAGACCACCACACACCCTCGTCACCTGCTTTTATCCTGATCAAGGAAACATTCATGGCTGATACCAGATATCACTTCCACACTTGGATCTTTGTTCATCTAGTTTCCCTTTATTATATTATTCTCATTTATGTGGTTGGTGGTATCTAATGGTACTATGAAGTAACCTTTGTTTACTTGTTTGGTCTTGGGTTCTTGGGTATTCCTGATACTTAGAACAGTTATCTGGAACTTAACTGGTGATCAGTAAAGGTTTATCTAATGAATGAATATTCTGGAATCGCCTGACCTTTCCTTACATCTAATGCCTCATTTATTTTCTACTCCCTTTCATAGTGTGAAAGAGATGCACAGTCTCCAATTCTCACCCCATAGTTCATGCTTTGCCTATGTTATTCCAATAAACGTTCCTTCTGAGTTCACCACTGGGCACCTTCTGCTGAGTTCACCACTGGGCGTTTGTGTTGACCAGTCAGATGGATGCTTTTTCGCTTTCATCTTACCGGACTACCCAACATTTGGTACATTGCTTTTTTCTTTGTAGAACAGCACCACTGTCCATTAGAGCTTTCTGTGATGGTGGAATGTTCTATGTATATGTACTGTTTAATATGATAGTCAATAGCTACAGGTGGTTGTTGAGTACTTGAAATGTGCCTATGTGACAGAACTGACTTTTTGATACTGTTGGATTGTCAGAAAAGTCATGATGCATTTTGGCATAGAAAAAACAAAAATACATCATGACTCTTCCAACAACCCAGTAAATTCCATTTAAATGTAATGTGGGTATGTGTGAGTAGTGGTTTTTTGTGTTGGACAATATTGGCTGTAGAAACATACTCCTCTTTTATCGTTACTTGGCACTAGACTTTAGTATCACAACCGAATTACTCAAGCCAGAGACTTATTTTTAAATTCCACTCCTTTGCTTGAATTTGTCTCATCTACTACATCTAGTTCATCCACAGAACCTACTGTTTCTGTCTCAAGAGTATTTCTCCAGTCTAGCTGCTACTTTTCCCTAATGCTACTGTCCTGGCCTAAAGCATCATAAGCATCATATCTATCTCATGGACTATTACTATTATTATATTAGCTGTTATACTCCCTCCCTCCCTCCCTCCTTCCCTCCCTTCTAGTTTTTTGACTTCTGGCTAGAACCAGCTTTCAAAAACTAAAAGTTGCTTTCGTTATTCATCTGCTTGTTACCTTTTATTACTTCCAGTGGCATTCGGAATAGAAAATATGCTCTTTACCAGTGGCTCCAGATCCCTCTATGAACTATTTTCAACATCATCTTCATTGTACTTACCTTTCCTCCTTTATCAAACCACTCTGACGTCAAGGCTTTGTTTTTGAAAGATGATCAAGTTCTTTTGTGACCCTGGGCTTTTCACATGTTATTTCCTGTTTCTGGAATATTCCTGCTTTGCTCCTTGCATGCTGACTCTTGTAGCCTTCAAGTCACCCTTGAGAATCCTTTGGCCACTCTGAGTGAGACTTTCCTCTTGTGCTTGTATTCATTTCTCTTGATTATTAATACATTGATCACTTTTTGAAACTGTTGATTAGTTGTCGGTCTCCCTCTCAAGGATACAAGGACCGTGACTGCTTTTATCACACCTGTATTCCCAGCACCCGTTAAAGCTCCTGGCCTGAAGCTGATACATAAATATTGAATAAATGAATGAAACCTTTACGTCACATTTTGTGCTATTGATATTACTGTGGTGTAAAGCTATTGAGTAAATAGGGAGTTGAGAGAAAGCTTTCTTGTAGAACAAAAAAATCCTTTTGATTAGCATCACAGTTGGTAAATAGAGAAAATAAAAATAACTTGTCAATGGGGCAGTCATGTGTAGCTCCAGTTAGGACTCATTTATTGGTGTATTTTTAGACACACAATAGAACAGCGATTAAGGGCCATTCCTTCCTTGAAGTACTTTGTATTGAGATAACAAAAGGCAGTCACCTTTTGAAATAAGTTCTCAGCTCACACTGTACTTTCTGTGATAATCTTTTCCTAAATATAAGAGAGCCTCATAATTAAGAGACCTATTACTAGGGAAAGAAAAGACCGATGACTATGGAAAGATGGTCAAAGGCAGCAAAACGTCTTTCGGTTGGGGAGATGAACATAAACTGAACATGCATGATGGGGAACAGGAGGTTGCTAAATATGGAATAAAAATCAGTGTTATATTAATGAATAGCTGCTTCTCAAGGAGCTGATGATAAGGTTACTCTGCAGAGTCAGGTTCTTTGTGTTTGGGGCTTTGTTTTCCTAATATTACAAATAGAGTTTGGATCCTATGGTTTGTCTACAGCCGTAGCCTGTACCTGGGGTAGCAACATCTGCAGTCCTTTCCACTAGCAGAAACAATACCTGGAGCCCTCCCATAGGCCCTCTGGTAGAGAACCACCAAGGCGTCTGCATTTTTAGATGTTGGTTAGGCTAATTAACACTGGTTATATGTCATTTGGTCCAATTTCATGTTTTCACATAACTTGTTTTTGAAAATATTTATGGAAAAAACTTGTAGTAGCCGTTAACCCACTTAAACTTCTTTCACAGGTCTTCGATTCAGGCTTAATGTGCTTAATTAAAATTAAATTGCCTTTCTTCTGGGGAGTATATAATAATAAGGGGTTGACAAACTACATCCTTTCACCCATTTTTGTAGGCCTGTGAACTAAGAACAGTTTTTATATTTGTAAATGACTGGAAAAAATAAAAACAGTATTATTTCATGATAAATGAAAATTATATGAATTTCAAATATTAGTTTCCGTGAATGAAGTTTTATTGGAACTCAGCCACACTCATTAGTGTGTACATATGGCTGCTTTCAAACTACGATAGCCGAACCGAGTAGTTGTAACAGAGAGCTTATGGCCCACAAAACCAGGAATATTTAGTATCTGGTGCTTTATAGAAAAAGTTTGTTGACCTCTGTTCTAAACAGTACGTGTTTTTTATAAATTAACCCTTCATGATTCTAAAGGCATGTAAAAAATTCTCTTAGGTTACATATAATTGTCATTGACTAATTAAACCTTTGTATTATATTTTGTGTATTGCACTATCCTTTTTGGTTATATTATTACTTTTGTTTGTTTGTTTTTGTTTTTGCTATAGGGCATGTGTGCTTGTAGGAGAGAGAGAGAGTGAAAGAAAAGGAAAGTGAGAAATCACCTCCTCCACACTCACCCTGGGGAGATGGCTACCTCACGGTCTCTTCTCCATTCTCCTGTCATGATTTTAACTACTACACTACCTGGCTGACCCTATTATTCTTAACTTATTATTGGTACATTTAACCCCTCAAATATTTAGAACATAATATATGCTAAACACTTTGGAAACAGTGAGAAACCCAAAGTACAGTCTCAACTCTTTATAAAGTTAATTGAGCGAGAGACAGAAATCGAGAAATCCCCCCCCGGGGGGGGGGGTTTGGCCACGCCACAATCCCTTCTCCATTTTCCTCTCAGGATTTTGGGCACGTAGGCACACACACCCAGCGTGAGTTTAAGCCGCTGGGGGTCTGAGACTCGAACCATGGTCAACCACGTAGGAGTTCAGCAACATAGCCATTATGCTAACTGCTGGTCCCAGAGGAAGAGTAACTTCTAACAGGTGGAGAAGGGGAAGGCTATTGTTATGAAGGATGAGATGGAAGACAGTATGTTAAATTACTTCTTTGAAGCCATGGAGTCCTTGCCTATAGTCTGAAAGTAGAGATTAATAACATCTAGAAACTTTCTTGAAATAAACCCTTTCATTTCTTTGGCATGTCTTTTGCAATCTAGATAGGTATGTAGTCAAAGTATGGAATATGCAGTGATTCAAGTCTTAGAAATATTAAGAGAATTTTTTAAAACTATAATCACTGTTTAAAGAATGTATTTTGATGTGATACAGGCTTTCTTTATCTAAAATTGCTAATAACCCTTTTCTTGCATTTGTCTGCAGTATCAACTCTCACCAGCTATCTGTAACTTCAAGTTGGGGATGGAAATATAATTAGATTGAAAAAGCACATAACTGAACTACAAACAGACCTGGATTTAAATTTTAACTGAGTTTTTTAATACTCTTGTAATGACTACTACTGGTCCACTTTGTCATCTGATAATTTTGATAAATAATGTTTGCTTTATGAGGTTGCAAGGATGATTGAATTAGTTAACATAACAGGCTCAAAACTGAAGTTGCTAAGAATTTAGTTATGCTACCTTTGTAAGTGTGTCAAGGGCAAAATTAGGTGGTTAGCTGATATAAAGGAACATCTTTAAATGACTTAATCAGAATCGACTGGTATTTGTAATGCATTTGATTCTTTAGAATACTGCCACTTTAATAGAATGAGACCTAGGAATCAATCAAAATTTTTTTTTTTTAAGTTACTAAAAATAGGAAGTTTGGGCCAACATATGGTGTAGAGGTTAAGGCAGCTGGCTCCCACATAGCCTACTTTGTGCTTTGAACCTTAGAGGTGGCAGCTTGAAAAACACACGGGGTACTTACATGTCCATTCCCAAAGTCCTGGGAGAAGAATGGAGGAAAAGGGATTGCTGTATGGCATCCCTCCAGAGAGTAATTTCTCATTTTTCCCTTTTCTCTGTCTCTCTTTCTCTAGCAAGCACTCATGCTCTATAGCATACTTAAAAAAAATATTGATATAAATAAGTAACATGACATTTATATAAAACGTTTTACAGTGGGGCCATCAGTTGGTGTGGTGGTTAATTAAGGCTCTGGACTCCCACGTGGCCAACTGCGATTCAAGCACTAGACCCAGTGGTTGGAAAGTCACGCTAGGCATGTGTACATGTGTGCCCGATATCCCAAGAGAAGGGAGGAGAAGGGATTGCAGCGTGCCCATCCCCTCTGGAGGGTGATTTCTCGCTTTCCCTCTCTCTGTCTTTCTCTAGTGAGTGGGTGCACCCTAATGACAAAAACCTTAGGGGGAAAAATTGCAGTGCTGTTTTCTTGGATTAGAAAATAGTATTTTTACAAAGAATATGCCAGTATTTATTTATTTTAGCAATTTATTTTTGCCTTGACAGAATGGTTGACTGAGTGGTTTCCACATTTATTTTCTCCATTTTATAAGCCACTTAGCTTTTGTGCTTAGAAACATTTCCTTAATGCTCTATTTCAGTGTTTGGCTAAAATATAGTAGGGTGAAATGATACATCTTGAGAAATATTTTTATACATTCGGTTCTGCAGATGTGTGTAAAAATGTTTGTAAATACTTTGTGTACTTGATGTAAGGTGAGTTTTTTTTAAAAAATGTAGACCTTTGTCATTCATTATTAATGGCTTACGCAGTGGTGTGTTTCCCATAGTAGTGTGTTGCCCTCTCATCTGTATGACGACGGTCACCCCCCCCCCCCCAGCTGGTCCTCTTTGCTTTGCTTTTGTCTCTTAGGGTCGTTTTATAGCTCCAGGAAGTTTAAAAAGCCTAAATTGGAGACAGTGTTATTTCATTGGCTTCCCGGTACACTTTGGATTCATTCTGCATCCTTATTGATCTGATCTCCGTCTCTCTCTTCATAGTTCCCTGCTTAGTAGTTACATTGGTGACCTTTTATTGGGCTGTTGGAAAAGTCATGACATACTTTTTTCTGTTTTTCAATGCAAAAGTGCGTCATGACTTTTCCAACAACCCGATAGTACCTTTACTACACACTACCTGACTAGCTCCTTCCCTCTTCTGAAATGTCACTTGCCGATAGCCCACTCCTACCTTGAATAGCACTCCTCCTCCACCAGCCAGCCTCTTTAAGCCTTGTTTATATTCTTCATAGCAATCCTCACTCTCAACAGTGTCTTGTTTTATAGCTTAATTCTCTCTATCAGGAGAATATAAGCTTCCCTAGATGTATTGGCCTTGACTCTCTTAGTCATTGTTACTGCAATGCCAGTAGCATAAAAGGTGCTTACAATTTGTTCAGTGCATGAATATGTATTCCATTTAATGAGTAAATTATTTTTTATTCAATTCTCTGTTGATGGGCATTTGGGTAATTTCTAGCTTTTTCTCTAAAATGCTGTACTGTATAGACCTCTTGGCAATGCTTCTATAAATATTCCTACAGAATATATTACTGCTACAAAAATGGAATTTTTAAGTCACAGGGTATTTACACTTATATTTAATTTCCGTAGTACAGCTTATCCTCAAATCTGCTAGTTTAACCATATGCTTATCAGTACTAGGTTATTATCATTCTTTTTAGTCTTTACCAGTCTGATAAGTGAAAAGTAAATGGGTTTGGGACTAGCAAATGGTATAATGGCTTCATTGCTGGGCTCTCATGTAGTCGACCGCGGTTTGAGTCCTGGACCCGGTGGCTTAAATTCATGCTGGGCATGTGTGCATGTGTGCCCAAGATCCTAAGAGGAGAACGAGGAGAAGGGATTGCTGCAGCGTGGCCATCCCCCTGGGGGGGGTGATTTCTTGCTTTCTGTCTCTGTCTCTCTCTGCCTTTCTGGCAAGCGCACGTGCCCTATAGGAAAACCTCTCCAAAGAAATTAAAAAGTAAATGTTTAAACATCTTTTGTATATTATTGCTTACCTTCTATTTTTCCTTAGAAATGCTAGTTATTACCCTTATCCTGCAATACAGTTATTAGCCTTCAGTTCTTTATGTACTATGGATATGAGATTATAATCGTGTTTTTACCCAGTACATAATACGTGGTGGCTTCTCTTCAGGACTTAAAAATGTTACATAGACATGCACACATACAGAAATAAATTACCTCATGTTTGCCTTTTTGGTTTCAAAGTTTTTGTTTTTAAGAGAGATTCTTTTGCCATAGGGCGCATGCACTTGCTAGAGAGGCAGAAAGTGAGAAATTATCTCCCTGGGGGATGGCCACACTGCATTCCCTTCTCCTCCATTCTCAAGGGATTTGGGGAAGGGATGCACGCACGCATATGTGCCCAGCATGAGTTTTAAACCACGTGATCTGGCACTTGATACTTGGTCAACTACTTGGTAGTCCAGTGATGCAACCGTTAGGCCATCTGCTGGTCCCTGATAGTTTCAGTTTTAATTCATGCTCACATTGATTGGCTTTTTAATCATGAGTTTGTTTCTATATGCATATTGTAGCTCACTGTTTTATTTTTTATATATAAATATTTGATGAATGTTGGTTCAATTTTAATAGTAAAATAAGGATTTTTTTTCAGAATGACAAGCCCATTTCTCATAATACAATAGTATTATGAGAAGTAATCTTATTAATACTATTAATACAATAGTATTAAGTAATCCAGCTTTTTTCCAGTGACTGAAAACCTTAATTTTTTTTTTTTTATGAAATCATCACATTATACCTAGCGATTTTTCTGATTACTAGTCTCTTACCTATCTACACATTAATTATGCAATAACTGCTGTGGCTGTGGATTTATGATGTTACTTAGTATCTGGTTGAACTTGTCCCTTCTATAATTAATTCAGAACTTTCTTTTATTAGTATAACACTTGCATTAGAATGAACTTGAGAATACCTTTCAGTCCTAAAGAAATCTCACTAGAATTTCATTGAGTACATTGAATTTATAATCCTTTAGAGAAAAAAGTGTCTTTTTTTATATAATACAACATTTTCTAGTTAATAGCAAAACATCCCTCCATTTCCTTTTGTTTATTCTTTGTTTTCATTGTTGCTATTATGAATGAAATCTTTCTATAATTATATTTTTTGTGTATTAAAAAGTTTTTGTATATAATTGTAATGTCCACCTTTATTAAAAATTTAAATTGAAATAAGTTGTTTTTATTCACCTTTATCAGACTACAAAGTCCATTTAAAAACCTTTGTGAAAATGTCCCAACTGCTATCTTTCTTTTTTTTTTTTTGAGAGGTTTTTGCTATAGGGTTCGTGTGCTCGCCAGAGAGAGAGAGATAGAGAGATAGAAAGCGAGAAATCACCCCCTCTCCGGGGGTGGGGGGAATGGCCATGCCGCAATCCCTTCTCCATTCTCCTGTCGGGATCTTGGGCATGCACACACACACGCCTGGCGTGAGTTTAAGCCTCCGGGTCCGGGACACGAACCATGGTCGACTACATGGGAGTCCAGCGACATAGCCATTATGCTAACTGCTGGTCCCCCCCAACTGCTATCTTGAAGTTTGAATATTCAGCTAAATCATTCTGTGCAGTTGAGAGAAACAGGGTTTTTAGTTCTAAGATGTAATGAAAACAGGTTCTCCTATATAACTACAATCTTTGGCTTTCTAAAGTAGTTATAGGCTGTTGTAACAGGTACCTTTTGCAGGAGATGGGGATATTTTATCCTTGTAAGTGAGACTTGAGTTAGGTTTAGTTGGTTTACCAAAAAATGTACGTAAAATACTACATAAAATATTCTTGGATAACTCCATTTTAATTGCCTTTAAATAGAAAAGTGTATAGATACTGTTATTTTAAAATCATCATGGGGGGACAAGTAAATGGCATAGTGGTTACATCGCTGGACTTCCACCTGACTGACCATGGTCTGAATCCCAGATCTGGTGGCTTGAACCTCATGCTGGGCTTTTGTGCCTGTGTGCCCAAGATCCCAGAGGAGAGTGAAGGAAAAGGGATTGCAGCGTAGCCATCCCCCCTGGGCGGGGAGGGGGGTAATTTCTCACTTTCTGTCTGTGTTCTTCCCCCCACCCCACCCCACAGTGCACACACACTCCTTAAGGCAAAACCTCTATACCCATAGCCCCCCCCCAAAAAAAAAAGTTGTATTTGGTCTTTAAATAAACTCTTTTATCTTGAATGCTGATCTATAGCTATTTTCTTATTTTCACCGTTACTTTTGCTGTAGAGAATGTTTTTTAGAGAACAAACCATAAACTCACCACACATATGAATAGGTGCAGTGTTGCTGTATTTGTTTTATTTAAAAAAAAAAAAAAAAAAACAAGCAAGCAAAATAACCTACTAAAGAGTTGAAGTCATTTTTAATCTTTAATATTTCCCACCCTGTTCTGTTTGCTACCTACCCACCCCTCCAACTATTAAGTAGTTGATATGTATTCTTTTCCTGTGGAAACAATATAATGCATTGTTTGTTTTTAATTGATGTAAAACTATATCTTGGAAATTATAAAAATGTGCATATGTAGCTAAGTATGTACTTTGAGGTGGCTTTGTTTTAACATACCAGTCTTTTTGGCTGTTCTTGTTATTATAAGCTGGAGAAACGTGTTGTCTGCTTATTGTAATAATTTGTTCCTGGAGATGTAAGAAAATGTTTTAAAATTCCTTTTTTGGTGGGTGTGTGTATGAAAGAGAGAGAGAGAGAGAAGGACCAGTACTATTTTAGGATTGTGTTAATGACTCATAATTCTGTAAAGTTAATCATTGGGGAAGCTTCACAGATTTCAGAAAGGATATTGCCATAACCTAATTATAAATAATTTTAAATAGTTGAAGTTATAAGACACAGTTGGCTGGGGAACCAGCAGTTAGCGTAATGGCTATGTTGCTGGACTCCCACGTAGTCGACTGCGGTTCGCGTCCCGGACCCAGTGGCTTAAAACTCACGCTGGGCGTGTGTGCGTGCGTGCCCAAGATCCCGAGAGGAGAATGGAGGAGAAGGGGTTGTGGCGTGACCATCCCCCCTGGGGGGTGATTTCTCGCTTCCTGTCTCTATGTCTTTCTCTGTCTGGCGAGCGCACGCGCCCTATAGCGAAAATCTCTCAAAAAAATAAAGACACAGTTGGTTTAAATAAGGTGTATCTATTATTATTTAGGGGAATTCTCATGTATACTATATGCATAGACCATAAAAATATGAAAGTACTGCATTAAAAATGTGGCATGTGAGGGACCAGCAGGTGGTGTCGTGGTTAAGGCACTGGACTCATTTCGAGCCCTTGACTGGGCGGCATGAAAATTATACCTGGTTTATGTGCATGTGTGCCCAAAATTCCAAGAGGAGGATGGAGAAGGGCTTGCAAGTGTGGTTGTTCCCCCCAGGAGATGAATTCTCATGTTCCCTTTCCCTCTGTTGCTCCCTGTTTGGTGTTCACATGTGCCCTATGGTAAAAACCTTTAAAAAAAAAATGGCAAGAAAAATGTGGCCAGTGGCCTAACCAGGGGTGTGTGGTTAAGGCAGCTGGGTCCCATGTGGCCTACTGTGTGGTCCAAGTCCTAGACCCAACTGCTTGAGCAACATGAGGTACATGTGCCTCGCATGTGTGCCCGAAATCCTGAGAGGAGAGTGAGGGAGAAGGGATTGTGGCATGGCCATCCCCCAGGAGGCACTTCTTCACTTTCCCTCCTTTCCCTCTCTCTCTTCTTTGGGTGTACATACCCTATAGCATAATTACTAAAATTAAGTAAAAAATGAGAGAAAAAAAGCATTTAAATTCAGAATTTAGAAAATCTTGCAGGACGTGGTGGGGGCTAACAGTGTATGTATTAGATATGTAGGTGGACATAACTAAGTTGTCTAAGGTGACAGTTGATGCTATCAAACCCTGGGTAAGTTGACCACTTGTTAATTACCTTCTCTAAAAATTATATCCGATTATGCTCCATCAGTATTTTGGAACTATGTTTCAAGGGACTTAAAAGTTCTTATCCTTTCACTCAGTAGTACTACTAGTACTGCTAGAACAAGTTCACATGCATAGATGTTTACTGCAGCACTGTTGGAATAACTAACAGAATGGGGAAAGATAAACAAAGTGGATAAGAAAGGCAGAGATGCTTAAGTTACACGAACAGCGATGCAGTGCAGATGGCTATTTTCTCATGGTTTACACAAGGAATTCACTTACAATTTTTAAGAATTACATAGTCATATGATTACTATAATAACCAACTATATCAGAATGTTGTCATTAACTGTGTGGTAGACTTAATGGAAACAATGAAGAAAAATGTTGTTTTATACTAGGTATTGTTTATGGCTGGTGTAGAGGAAACAATAAATTATTATGGAAGGAAAAGATCTCTTGGGGAAGGAGAACATCCTAAGTTTTCCTATCGATAAAGACATTTTGTATTTCTAGTAGCTGTTTGTGAACTTATTTTTTAAAGACAGTACCCAAGGCATATATTTTTGGTGTTTTGGAGGAGCATGGGTCATTTGGTATTTGTTAATTATTGGCCATTCCAGAAAGACTGTTAACCATTGTGTAACACAGTTGAAGACTATAAAAGTGAGTTGTGGGTTAAAATGTTAGTGTTAAAAGTACTAAAAAAGTAAGATTTAAGGAAATTAAATCATTCAACTGTTGAAGTATTGCCAGTGACAGTTAATAAAAATGCACTTGCTTGGGACCAGCGGGTGGCATGGTGGTTAATGCACTGGACACTCCCACATGGGTGACCGGAGTTCGAGTACTGGACCTGGTAGCTTACTTTCTTTTTTTTTTCTTTTTTTTTTTGGAGAGGTTTTCGCTATAGGGCGTGTGCGCTCGCCAGACAGACAGAGGGAGACATAGAGACAGAAAGCGAGAGATCACCCCCCAGAGGGGATGGTTACACTGCAATCCCTTCTCCTCCATTCTCCTCTTGGGATCTTGGGCACACATGCACCTAGTGTGAGTTTTAAGCCACCGGGTCCGGGACTTGAACCGCGATCAACTACGTGGGAATCCAGCAACAAAGCCATTACGCTAACTGCTGGTTCCCCTGGTGGCGTGCTTTCTCACTTCCTCTCTCTCTCGCACTCTCACCCTCTGTCTCTCTCTGGTCAAATTAAAAAAAAAACAATGAATGAATAAATAAAAAATAAAATAAATAATTATAAAAAATACACTTGCTTGTGTCTTTAGATTTTAAAAATAAATTTTATTAGGAACTTTTTAAAAAAAATCCCTATTGCTATACCAAAAGTTTATCGTGCTTTTTCTTAAGAATAATTGGCTGTAGTTCTCCTCGTACACATTATTGGAGAAGTGAATCGTTAGCATGAAATGACCTGTGGCTTTGTAATATGAAATGTCTTTTTTTTTTTTTTGAGAATTATTTTATTGGGCCAGCAGGTGGCATGGTGTTTAAAGGCACTGAACTCCCATGTAGCCTACTGTAGTTTTTGAGTCTCGAATCTGGCGGCTTTCTCTCTCTCTCTCCTTTTCCTCCGGTCATATTAAAATAAATAAATAAATAAAGTTAGATAAAATCCTTTTTTAAAAAAGAGAGGGACGGAATGGGGAGGAGGGGGTGAGAAAGCGAGTCGCCAGGTCCAGGATTTGATCCGTATGCAGCCGTGTGAGAGTCCAGTGACCTTAACCACCACATCACCTACTGTCCCCATATGTCTGTCTTTTTTTAATGTAGCAAAGCTACATCCAGTTAGTTATACTCTCAAACTTTTTGAGAAAAAAAAAATACCTAAGATAAGATAACTTTGTCCTAATGGAAACTGGATAAATAACTTTATTGTAAAATTTATATTAATTGTGTCAAGAATAATTCTGTTGACTTTGACAAGAGACATTTAAAGAGTTTAAATCAAAAATAGCAAGATGAATTTTGAGATATTCTTGATAAATATATAATCAGAGTATATATGTTTAGCACAAAGCACATAAAAAATATAAAAGATGGGTGTGTTCACCACTTCATTGGACTGGGTGGGAAAATTCAGAAGTCGGCATCACCGGACATCCTCTTTGTCAGAGCACCACTTGGTGTGACAAAGCTGCCAGGATGCAGAAGCATTGTCATGTCATCTGTAGTTGGTGGTCACTACATCTTGGGGAGATTTTAATACATCCTAATTTTTAATCACCCTTCTATCTTGATTGATACTTAGTGAATTTTCCCATTTTATGTCTCTGTCTTTCTCTCTTATACTCTGTGACTACAGTTTCTGTTGGAATTTTTTATTTTTATTTATCCTTTCTATTCTTTGTGGGGATAGTAAATTAAAATGCTATTTCTCATCCCACTCTACCTTAATTTTTATTTTAAAATGTATTTTATTTATTATTTTTATTTTTAACTTGCTATAGTCATTAGAGAGGATATGGGGGAATAAGAAAGTAAGCCACCAGGTCCAGGACTTGAACCACTGTCAGCCATGTAGGAGTCCTTAATCGTCAGCTATTTGCTTGCCCCTCTACTTCTATTTTTAACTTTTGTCTGTTCCTGTGGAGTTTTTTTTGTTAGTTTTTCTTGAACTCTTCCTTTGACATTGAGAGTTTTCCTGAAAGGTAAAAACCTTGGTTGATTGACAGCTCTAGGATTGCCACTTGATGGACAGGGTATGGTGGACTGAAGACTCAAGCTAGAGGATGAATGAAGAAGGTTTTCTGTTGCATCTGGATTCTGCACTAGTTCTCTGTGGGTAGTCTTTAGGTTCTGTAGTTACTAAAGCTCATATTGCTGGTGGATTTGAATGTATCGGTATGTGCAGAGACGCATACCAGTGAGTGGGTCTACACTGTTGCCTGTATAGATCCACATTTTTTTAAGGACTATTTTATTAACTTTTTTTAATGTATTTTAATTTGACCAGAGAGGGACAGAATGAGAGAGAGAGACAGAGAGAGACAGAGAGACAGAGCAAGCAAGCCACTAGCTCCAGAACTCGAACTGCGGTCAACCATGTGGGAGACCAGCGCCCTTAACCACCATGCCACCTGCCCCCCAGGTCCCCATTTTAGACCCTTAGTTATTTACTTCTTTTACCTGCTGATGGATATTTTCCTTCCCTCCCTTCATTGAGGTATAATGAAGAGCAAAAAGAACTTTTATGTATGTTGCATTCATTTTAAAGTGCTAAAAAATATATAAATGTTGAGAAGGTCCCAACATACAAATGGATCTTTTAAATCTGAAATATGAACTTTTTCCCATAGAAATCATGGTAATGCAGTACAGTTACCAAGTCAGCTCACATAAACAGATTTGGCTCAGCACTTTTGCATCAACGGTAGGGAAACAATAATGAAAAATGTAAATGCTTACTCCTTGAAACCAGTTGTATGTAAGCACTTCTTAAACAGCTACATAACCTATATACACGACTAGTTGGTTTCTTAGCCTGTCGGCATCTGCCGAAGGAAAGATTTAGTGTAAAATATGTTTTCAGTCTCCTTTCTCAGAAATATACTGGGGACTGGAATGGGGAACTCATTTTCCCTAGGGGTGGGAAAGTGGTTAAATAATCACAAAGACAAGCAAAAGCTACAGACTGAAACACAGCATCAGAGGACAGAGAACCTTCTAGTATGTGTTTGCGGTGCACGGTATGCAGATCGCTTACATCTTCTCAGAATTTTCATTTTTTAATTACTAAATTTATTTTATAAATTCATTCACTATAGAATATTCATTAAAAATAGAGATTGTTTTGCCCCACTCTGGTTCTCTTGAATTAAAGCATTAAATACATAATTCTGAGTAGTAAAGTATCTTTAAAAGGCTTCTGAAAGACAGGAATCACTTTTACTGTTTTCTTTCATTCTGCTCTGTACATAAATTGCCATTAGTTTCTACCTTCGGTGCTGAAAACTTGTCAGTTTTATGTGTCAGATAATCTGTGATTATAAAAATCTATCACTGAGAGTGCAGTTCTAGGAATAATCGACACATGCTTCCTTTCCATAGGGCAAGTAGGACATTAGTGTGCAGTTTCCCACTTCAGCAAACGTTTGAACTCCTTTGTGTACTAATGGAAAACAGATCCCACTTTATTATTTTGTACCAATCTGTTAATTTGTAAGCACCCAGCATGTTAATTTGTAGTGCAAGAACTTGTTTGAGCAGACTTTGCAGTAAAGGGAAATATCTAAAGCCCATGGGCCCTTAAACTGTTCGTATGTCTGAATCCACAACCATCCTTGTGTGATTTAGCGTTTTTCTTTAATAATTGCACAATAAAGCTAAAATACAGACACAGATTGGTTGCTAAAATTTTTATGTATATGAAATAGTTAAATTTCTATATTGATCAAAATAGTATTCCAGCTTACATAATATTTATCTTTATAATAAATCATTCCTATAAATTTGAATTTAGAGACATTTTGCTAATAAAGGTGTTTTTGTGTTCCAAACCTTTCATTTGAAAAATAATTTTACTTAGTAAACAATCTAAAATTAACTGTTATGATCTAGTCATGACTCTGCTTTATGAAGGTATTTTAAGTGGTACTGTATTATATCAGAAAATAGCTGATTTTCTTAATTAAAAAATCCCACTGGACCTCTACTGTCCAAAAGGCATTTATGAATTTTTCAGTGAAAGACTCAAAAAGGAGAGGCTTTCAGGAATTCATAGAGTAGTTGGTTTTTGAATAGTTTTTTCACCTCTTTGGCTTTCATTGTTAGAGCTTTATGCTTTCTCATAAATATTTGAAATGTTTGTAATTTTATTTCTACTAAAAAGAGATGTTTGTTAAAGAGGAGCATTTACTTAGCGGGTAGGTCCAGATACCATGAGGTCTGTGTTTTACTATATCACATAGTAAAGAGGATTCAGAGTGGGGTGTGTGTGCGTGCGCATGCACGCATGTGTGCATAGTTTATGATGTTTAGAAGGCATATGAGTATTAAAATCAAACTAAGTTTAAATCCTAATGACTTCTGATTAATTTTTTTTTTAGGATAGCTGAAGTATACCATACACCTGTTTTGAAAATCCCTCTTGGACGATGGCTACTCAAGGTTTGTGTCCTAAATCTTTAGTTACTGAATTGGGACTCTGCTGCATTGCCACTAACCCAGTCTGGCTCAGACCCCCCTGCTTTCCTCTCTCCCTGCTTGTCAGGCTACCTTTTGCTCCATTTTCTGCTCAGTCCTCCTAATGGCTGGGTGAAATAACAAACCAGCCACCAGCAGAAATGTAGTCTTGATGACTGCTTCTGGAGCCTGGCTGCCATGCCATTCCTCCATTGATTTAGTGAGTAATTGTTAGGTGGTTCCCTAAGGGTTTAGATATTTCATCACGGAGCTACTCCTAGTAGCCATCTGCTTTCTTTTAGATTTGGCTTTATTCCTAAAAATATTACAATAGGGCTATATCATATATTTTTTAAAAATTAAGATAACATTTCCAATGTACTAATGCTAATACTGTTTCATTTTTATAGCTGATTTGATGGAATTGGACATGGCCATGGAGCCAGACAGAAAAGCGGCTGTGAGTCACTGGCAGCAACAATCTTACCTGGACTCTGGGATCCATTCTGGTGCCACTACCACAGCACCTTCTCTCAGTGGTAAAGGCAATCCTGAGGAAGAGGATGTGGATACCTCCCAAGTCTTGTATGAGTGGGAACAGGGATTTTCTCAGTCCTTCACTCAAGAACAAGTAGCTGGTAAGGGTATTACTGCCTCACTGGAAGTCAGATGCATTTTGGAGAATTAGTTACTCTTACAATGTTACTTTAAACATTTAGGATAGCAGATTCTCAGATCAATGCTGAAGTGTGGATAGTGAGTGTTGGAATTTTCCGTTTCTAGATATTGATGGACAGTATGCAATGACACGAGCTCAGAGGGTACGAGCTGCTATGTTCCCTGAGACGTTAGATGAGGGTATGCAAATCCCATCTACACAGTTTGATGCTGCTCATCCCACTAACGTCCAGCGTTTGGCTGAACCATCACAAATGCTGAAACATGCCGTTGTAAACTTGATTAACTATCAAGATGATGCAGAACTTGCCACACGTGCGATCCCTGAACTGACAAAACTGCTAAATGACGAGGACCAGGTTAGCAATGACATGGCTGACTTTTCAATCTGCTTTGAAAGAAAATCTCAAGGGGGCAGTTTTAGAGTATCTTCCCCATAGTAGTGGGGGAAACTGATGATGTCTCTTAATTCCTATATTACAGGTGGTAGTTAATAAGGCTGCAGTTATGGTCCATCAGCTTTCTAAAAAAGAAGCTTCCAGACATGCCATCATGCGTTCTCCTCAGATGGTGTCTGCTATTGTACGTACCATGCAGAATACAAATGACGTGGAAACAGCTCGTTGCACTGCTGGGACCTTGCACAACCTTTCCCATCATCGTGAGGGGTTGTTGGCCATCTTTAAATC
>NW_006159958.1:804307-821977 GCF_000334495.1 Tupaia belangeri chinensis
CCTGCCCTGGTGAAAATGCTTGGGTGAGAAAATTGGATCAGAATGCTTAAAGTAAGTAGATGAGTGTAATCAGTATTTCTGATAAGGCTTTTTTTTCCTTCCTAGTTCACCAGTGGATTCTGTATTGTTTTATGCCATCACAACTCTCCACAACCTTTTATTACATCAAGAAGGAGCTAAAATGGCTGTGCGTTTAGCTGGTGGGCTGCAGAAAATGGTTGCTTTGCTCAACAAAACAAATGTTAAGTTCCTGGCTATTACAACAGACTGCCTTCAGATTTTAGCTTATGGAAATCAAGAAAGCAAGGTAAAAAAAAAATTGTATTTAATGTGGTTTTCATGGAACATTGGAGACCCCATCATCCAGTGGACTTGTAAATTCTCCTATGTATGAATCTTAGAAAAGTTGGATATCTCTTAAGTATTTGAATATCTGTGTATAAAGTACTGTGCTAAACACTTGGGATATGGCTGGCAAGCTTCTCTTTGAGTTTCCATTCTTGGATGGGAATTAGAATGAAATAGCCTAGTAACCTCATGGCTATTAAATTCTTGTGTTAGGAAGAAGCGAGGGGCTGTGAGAGTATGTAACAGATTGGAAATAGACCCTGTTCTGAGTATTCAAGGAGATTTCTTAAAGAAGCCAATAGTTTCATTCTTGTGGAAAGGAATAGTTGCATTCAGTTTTCAAGGAACAGAAGGGAATGACCAGGTGATGGTTAGGTGAGAAAACAGTACAGTGACAATGTTCTAAAGAGGGCGGAGCATGGTGAGTAATGGAGAGAAATACAAGGAGTAAAGAGGAAAGGTTTAAAGTGAGGCTATTGAGATTAGCAGGGCAGATCTCACAGGGCTTTGTAGAACGTGTTAGAGTAATGAGAAACAGAATTTTCAGCCTAGGTGAAAAGTGAGGGAATTTATTTTTGGAGAACTAGGAGGTGGGGGGAGTATAAGGGCTGCAGTGAATGATTATTTTAGAGTATCTCTTTTTAGGGTGGCTATGACTAGGAAAATCAAAGGGCCAAATGATTAGAAATTTTAAATCTGTTCTGGTTCAAATTTCAGCAAGTCAGTTTTGAAATAACTTTGATTTTTGGGTATTACTATTTCATTCCAACCAGGTTTCTATCTTTTTCTTTTGCTATTATAAACGAAAGAGAAAAATAATTGAGCCAAAGCTGATACAGTTTTAGGAGGACTGGGGTGCTGAAATTTGAGTAGCATGCTGAAGTAGGTTGGTAATAGGGCTTTTCTCGGTTACATCGTCAGGATTCCATGACTAATGGCTTATACACTTTTTTTTTTTTAGTTGATCATTCTAGCTAGTGGTGGACCCCAAGCTTTGGTAAATATAATGAGGACCTACACTTATGAGAAACTATTGTGGACCACAAGCAGAGTACTGAAGGTGCTGTCTGTCTGCTCTAGTAATAAACCGGCTATTGTAGAAGCTGGTAAGTATATTAATCTCTTCTGAGGTCTCAAGTGTTCAGCATCCACGCCTCTGATTAGATAACCTTTCTGGGAAAAGGCAATAGAACTTAACCGTAATGGAGTGAAAGTAGATGGTTCTATTCAGTTTGCATCCAAGTGTAAGTTCTTCTCACTGCCCAGGTTGGTTGTCTCTCCTTCCCTTCTGAGAACCTCCTCCCACTCCTCAGTGGGCATGGTTGTGCCACAATACTTTTTTCTTCCACTTCTCCCTCCTGTCAGATTCCTGGGTATGTATGCATATGTCTACAATTTCGTGTAGTGACGTAACTGACTTATACTCATGAGCAGTTATCCTGGTAGTCTGTATTCTCCATGAACAGGCTGTTTTTTTTTTTTTTCCTGTTCCCGAATATGTTTAATGAGGCAGCTTGTGTGTGGTAGTTTATAGCATATGTGTGTTGGCAGTAGAGGCAGAGATTAGATGATTTACACTGGGGCTTGTTTTTGTTTTTGTTAGGAAGATATACTCTTTAGCTACCTAGCATCCTCTTTTCGAGAACCCATCTAATAGTGACTACCTAGACTCTCAAACCAAGTGTCAAAACCAGAAGAGAAAAAATATAAAGACATTTGAAAGTACCCTGGGGCTTGTTTTTGTTTTTGTTAGGAAGATATACTCTTTAGCTACCTAGCATCCTCTTTTCGAGAACCCATCTAATAGTGACTACCTAGACTCTCAAACCAAGTGTCAAAACCAGAAAGAAATTTGAAAGAAGCAAATGTTGAGGGTGATGCATAGGGGTGATTTATTTTTCCCATTCATTGAGGAAAATTTTACTCAAGAATTAATGGGGAGGGAGAGAAATTATGGCTGCCCAGGACCACAGCCTTGGGTACATAGAGAAGGGTATATATAGAAGAAGGGAATGGAATATATATATTTTTTAACTTGCCCGAGGGCATGGGTGTTTACTGAAGAGAGAGAGAGAGAAAATGAGAGAGCACCCACTGTCACCACCATCACCACCACCACCACCATGGGGAATGGTCATGCTCTGGATTGGCCCAGGAATGGGAACTCTATCAGCTATTCCAGAATTACCTGTAGTGCTTGCTAAAAATACAGATTTTTAGATTGATTGCACTGTAATCTCTTGAGAGTTGATGCTTATGTCAAGAACAGGCAGTTGATTTGAAGTCACAGGAAGGTGTGTCGGTACCTGGAAATGTATGGGATTCGAAGCCTAAGGATCCTCATTTTAAGAAGGTCCCCCAGGTTATTCTGATTTCATTTGTTTATCCTGAAAATACAAGGCACGTAATGTATTTCAAGCAATAGTATCTGCTGAGTCACACAATAGGCGGGGTCCTGTGCTTAGTCTTAAGTCTTATAAAGGTGGCAAAAATACGTAGTGATTATAAATTGGAGTGAGTTTTAAGAGGAAAAAGTAACAAACTGTGATAACAGTGGGGCGGGCAGCTAGCTAATTAGATCAAGGGAGAGGGGCCTTTTTAAGGGAGTGTTAAATAAGACTTCAGGATGAGGAGAACACCGTCTGTTGCCTATATGAGGAATGGGGATCCAGTGCTTTATTGTTAGAGAAAAGAGACATGTAATGCATCCTAGAGGTGGGAGAGAGATTGTGGAGTACTAGGGCCTGAAGAGAAGTTTCATGTACATAGAACCTAGTGAATAATGGCCCAGGATAAGGTTGATGAGCTAGCTGGTCAGGGCCATACTGCTCACAGCCTTCCAGACCCCTGTAAAATATTTACTCATAGAGTTTATGAGTTTATTCATGCTTTATTGCAGCTTCAGGACTATAGATGTAGAATACTTAGTTCAGTTTGGAAGACTAGGTGGAATCTACATTTTAAGTGATTCTTTAAACTCGTGCTAAAGAATGTAGCTTTTATGTTATAGATAGTAAGAATAACTGTCTCTATTTAGATACAGATAATAAGCAGTGGCATTGCATCACAGTGGTATGTTTGGAATATTAATACTAGAATATTAAAAATCAGAAGCAAGACCAAACTGCAGGGATGTTAAACTTAATGGAGTAGAAGAGTTTGGTTTTAGAAATATACTGCAAAAGTTGAAAGATTGAGTTCTGAAACAGTTATAGAAAGTAGTAGTGTAGAGGCTAAAGGAACTACCAAAATTTGTTATGGCGGAGAGAGCATTATTAGTACCATGAGATAAATGGAACTATCAGGGGGATCAATTTTTGAACAAAATAATTGAAGAAGCTGGCGTATCTAAAGTGACTAAAAGGTCAGTAGTTGGCTAGAAATGTATGTATGATACCAGAATACGAGGGAAGGCAGGGGTAGAGATTTGGAAGTTTTCCTCTTAGTGTATGGGGGTAAGGGGTGGGGGGGTACAGGGTGCTACAAAGGTCTTCATGGGACTTCTTCTGTAGACTTGTTGAATCAGAATGTATGTGTTTTTTTAAAGTCTATGTAGCCAGGCTATTCTGATGGGCATCTGAGGTCAAGATCCACTCTTCACAGTTAATGTTATGTCGAGGGAGGGAATGAAGTTTTACTGAGGGGAGAGAAGGTAATGATGTAGCCAGTACTGAACATTAGTCTTACACAGGCTACTCAACTAGTAGCTGGAACCATTGTGAAGAAGGAACCTGGTCGAGATGATCTTTGTCTTGTAGGGAAGGAAGACTAAATTATACTGGTGATGGGAAAGGACAGGGCACCATCAGCATGAGAGCAGGTAGACCTAAACCAGGTTAAGGAAATGAAACCAGACCTGAAGGGTGAACAAAGAGCCAAGGAAAGTACTTCTCACTGCAATCAAAAGTGACTTGAGTTGGGAACCAGCAGTTAGCGTAATGGCTATGTCGCTGGACTCCCACATAGTCGACCGCGGTTCGCGTCCCGGACCTGGTGGCTTAAAACTCACGCTGGGCACGTGTACGTGCGTGCCCAAGATCCCAGGAGGAGAATGGAGGAGAAGGGATTGCGGCGTGACCATCCCCCCTGGGGGGTGATTTCTCGCTTTCTGTCTCTATGTCTCTCTCTGTCTGGCGAGCGCACGCGCCCTATAGTGAAAAAAAAAAAAAAGTGACTTGAGTTGTAGTGGGATGGGTGAAATTAAACTAATGTGCTAGGATTGGGCATACATTCGTGCTCCTTAGTGCATTAAGGGTCCTACGGGTGGAAGGTTGTGCACTTCGGGAGCACATGTTTTGTAGTCTGTCACTTTCTTATAGTCCTCAACAGTAGTGTTCTAAAGCCTTCTTTTGGATTATTCTTCCCCCGGGAATTTGCATGGCTCCTTTAAGTCTGCCCAGATGTCACCTTCACACTGAAGTTGACCTAATTACCCTACTTAAATTTGGATCATCATCCTCTTCCTTCCTTTTGTGTTATAGCACTTAATATCATCTGACATGCCGTATGGTTTTAGTTTTTTGATTATATATTTGTTTATGGTCTGCCTCTTCCAGCTAGACCTAAAGCTCTATAAGGGTAGGGATTTTTGACTATTTTGCTCGGTGGTGTATCTCCAGTTCAGAAAGAGCCTGGTACTGAATAAATATTTTTGAAAATACCGAATGGATGAAAGGATGAAATAGTACCGACATGGGGATAATTTATGCAGGCTTTCTCCACATAGGAAAGGAACAATAGCTATTTGGAAGAAATTCTTACTCGTGAAGTGAACTGGAAAAGAAAAGGAAACTGAACAACATCCTGTAAAAAGAGGGGAAATAAAAAGTACTTAAGGGGAGGGAGGTTAGCTTTGGATATAGAGAATACCAAGAAGACTGGAGCTGATAGGAAGTTGCCTTATATTCTTTTGACTTTTCTAGGCGGGATGCAAGCTTTAGGACTTCACCTGACAGATCCCAGTCAACGTCTTGTTCAGAACTGTCTTTGGACTCTTAGGAATCTTTCAGATGCTGCAACTAAACAGGTAAAGACCTAAGTAAACTGGTGCCTCGGTGACAGAATCAAGATGACCGTGTGTGTACTGAGCATCTGTTTCTACCTCCATAGGAAGGGATGGAAGGTCTCCTTGGGACTCTTGTTCAGCTTCTGGGTTCAGATGATATAAATGTGGTCACCTGTGCAGCTGGAATTCTTTCTAATCTCACCTGCAATAATTACAAGAATAAGATGATGGTGTGCCAAGTGGGTGGTATTGAGGCGCTTGTGCGTACTGTCCTTCGTGCTGGCGACAGGGAGGACATCACTGAGCCTGCCATTTGTGCTCTTCGTCATCTCACCAGCCGACACCAAGAGGCAGAGATGGCCCAGAATGCTGTTCGCCTTCACTACGGACTACCAGTTGTGGTTAAACTCCTACACCCACCATCCCATTGGCCTCTTATAAAGGTAAGATGACAACCAAAGTAGAGAGCTACAGACCGAAAATGAACAACCTTTAGCTATTGGATGGAGGTCTAGGCATAGGGACTGATGAAGGCGAATTGTATTCTTAGTAAAATGTTATTGCCAGGATGGGGACAAGGTGCTGAAATATTGATGTAGTCAGTGCCACCTTATAGTTGGTACCAGCAGACTTAACTGTGGTTAGAATTTTAGGCAAAGAAAAAGGATTTTGTTGACTTGTATGTCAATTCTTCCTTTTTATCTGTAGGCTACTGTTGGATTGATTCGAAATCTTGCCCTTTGTCCAGCAAATCATGCACCTTTGCGTGAGCAGGGTGCTATTCCACGGCTAGTTCAGCTGCTTGTCCGTGCACATCAGGATACCCAGCGTCGTACATCCATGGGTGGTACACAACAGCAGTTTGTGGTAAGTACATCTTTACAGCGAAACCTGGCTCCCTAAAGGAATGCAGAAATCCTGAACTTCTCTGCTCTTTGATTCTCTCCCTGTACCCCTTCCGGAAGGACTGCTAATGAGTAAAAATACTTAAAAGTTTCTGTGGTTGCAGAGAAGATAAGGATCAACATGGATCCTGGTGCCATTTCCTTGGCTACGTCCATTGCATAGGCAGTCTTAAAAAGGGAATGTCCAGGATGATTTACTGATTTGGGGCCAGGGACCCCGAGGAGTGTTCTCATCTAATCCATGCAAAGGCTCATCATAGGAAGGGGCAGAGCCAGAATTTCAATGCAAGCCTGTCCGATGGCAGAGCTTCTTTCTTATCCTACTCTACAAGTACTTAACAGGACTTTCTACTCCCTCTATCATGAGGGGTTTAAACTATTTCCATAGACCTAAGACTGTAATACCCCCATTTCAGAATCAGTAGCATTTCTGGACTCTTTTAACAGTATTCTCTGCCTGAAGCTTTGATGTCAAGTTTGAGTCCATTGCATGGACATAATCTAAAAACACTTTGGATTTCTCAGACTTCAAGATCCAGACTGTCAAAGACTTCTCTTTTATTCAACAAGGTTACTTTAGAAACCAGAGATGGGCCCTACCAGAACAGATTTTGGGAATCCCATATTGCTAGTCATTGCTCACATGCATACTTGGGTTTTTTGCATTCTCTCTTTTGGGGTCAACCCATCTCGTAGAGTGGTTTATTAATAACATGGAGAGGGCACCATTTTAAATCTCTAATCTAGGAAGAAAGAAGTTTTTATGTCCTTATAAGAATAAAGTTGTTCCTAAACGCTGTTAAAAATAGCACAATCAGAGCCTTTTAAAAATTTAATCCACAAATGGGGGAAGCAGTCGGTACTTAACAGTTGAATAGTCTTAGAAGAAGTAAGAAATGGATTTTCTGCCTGTTGCTCAGTTGAATTTTTATCGGTTGGTGATAATTCACCAAATATGAATAGATGTACAAAAAGAGAGGGAGTATATGACAGAAAAACATTGATGGAGTCTGAGTATTTTCTCTTTCATCTGTATCTTCTCTTTTTATGTACTGTTTACTTAGTGTGGTTGGTACCCTCCCTGTAAGACAGTTACTTAGGGATTCATGGGTTTGAGGAGGCTGTACTTCACTGTGTGGTGAAGGGGTGCTACCTGGAATTAGTGCTTTCAGTGAATTTTTTTTTTTTTAAAGAATTATCTTGTTTAACTTTCTTTATCTATTGATTTATTTTAATTTGACCAGAGAGGGACAGAGTGAGAGAGAACAAGGGAAAGTGAGAAAGCAAGCTGCCAGATTTGGGACTTGAACCATGGTTGGCCATGTAGGAGCCCAGTGCCCTTAACCACCACGCTACCTACCGGCCCCAACTTTCAGTGACATTTAATGGGTTCCTTGATTCCTGAATGTATGGCAAACCACAGACAGCTGTAGTATATGGTATCTGAATAATTTTAGTCTCGTAACTGCTACTCAGGACAGAAAGCCTTACATTCATAAGCTTTGCAGAGAGGAGAATGCCCATTAACCCTGTTTCTTTGGTAGGAGGGGGTCCGCATGGAAGAAATAGTTGAAGGTTGTACTGGAGCCCTTCACATTCTAGCTCGTGATGTTCACAACCGAATTGTAATCAGAGGACTGAACACCATTCCTCTGTTTGTGCAGGTATGTTGGTTTTAAGTGAGGTGTTCTACATTTTAGATGTCTGTAAAATTTAAGGCATTTCATGATCAATAGAGTTTGAGACTTAGGGACCAAAATAGGGGTACTAACATTTAATTGATGAAAATTCCCTTCCTTTTTCTTGGGTCATAGGAGGAGAAATACTGGGACTGCAGCCTTTAAAAGGAGAAGGTTTAACACTACTTTTAGGGGTACTCTGTTTTGGAGAGTGGAGAACTGCTCAGGGCACAAGTCCTCAACCCGCTCTGCTTTTCCAAATCATGGGTCAGTTAAAATCACCTCTGAAGAAAGAGTTCATAGCTAAAAAATTATTCTAGAAATCCGGGGCTTCAAAGCATTAAATATCTTAGGACATAACTTCAGAGAATGTGGTTTAATATACAAAGTGTGAATGCTCCTTCTACTTTGGGAATGTTTGTACCACAGGGAGAGTGCTCGCCATGTTTTAATTTTAGATTTAATTAGGTTTTGTCTGTGTGTTTCCTTCCAGCTGCTTTATTCTCCCATTGAAAATATCCAGAGAGTAGCTGCAGGGGTCCTCTGTGAACTTGCTCAAGACAAGGAGGCTGCAGAGGCTATTGAGGCCGAGGGAGCTACAGCTCCTCTCACAGAATTACTCCACTCCAGGAACGAAGGTGTAGGTAAGTGAACAGGAACTGAAGCCCTGAGTGCGTGTGTACAGGGTGGCCTCAGCCTTGCTTCAGTGGCCCTTTTCTGTTTCTTTCCTAGCCACATATGCAGCTGCTGTTTTGTTCCGAATGTCTGAGGACAAGCCACAGGATTACAAGAAACGGCTCTCGGTTGAGCTGACCAGTTCTCTCTTCAGAACAGAGCCGATGGCTTGGAACGAGGTAGGCAGTGAGCATATTTATCTGGTAGTTTGCTCGAGCAGGTAAGGCAGCGTGCTGTTTCCCCCCAGAACACACCGTGTCCAGTCTGTTCCCACTGACTGTACCCCTGGCTCGCATATTTGTTCTCTATGATCTCTGCTGTGAGGACCTGAGTCTATTCAAAACCATTTCAAGTTGTACTGGTTAACATTCAGATTTGGGAGGGAGGGAGAGGAAAATGTTTCCGAAGGTTTTTCAAAAAGAATGTAAAGAAAGAGGCATTCTTTTTTTTTTGAAAGGCTTTTGCAATAGGGCGCATATTCTCACCAGACAGAGAGGCAGAAAGTGAGAAATCACCCTCCGGGGGGATGGCCAGGGCGCAATCCCCTCTCCTCTCAGGATCCCGGGCACGCACGCACATGCGCCCGGCATGAGTTTCAAGCCACCGGGTCCAGGATGCAAACTGCGGTCGTCTATGTGGGAGTCCAGCGACATAGCCATTATGCTAACTGCTTGTCCCAAGAAAGAGGCATTCTGATTAAACATACTAACTCCTGGCCCCATTGTAATTCTTTTTTTTAACTCACTTTTCTAAACTTTTCTACTTTAATTCCTCAGCAGCATTTGTCCTCGGTATGGGGATTCATTGAAATTGAAACAGTACTTCTAATAAAACTAGGACCATCTAAATGTCTTTTTTATCCAGCCAATAACCAGGGTGGTGGCCACCCTTGTCATGCTCCATCTTGGGGTCCATACCCAAATCCTGGCCATATCCACCAGAGTGAAATGAACCATAGCTGGGATGTAGAAGAGTCAGGGATGACGACAAACTGGGCAAGGGGAGAAGAGAGAGGAGAACAGACGTACAAGTTACTGGTAGTCAGTCATAGTAGATCACATGTTGGGACGTCAAAAAGTTATGGAAAAATAGAATTAGAGTTCAAGTTTACTGGAGCCGGCATGTGGTGTGGTAGTTAAGGCCCTAGATTCCCACGTGACTGATGGTGGTTTGAGTCCTGGACCTAGCAGCTTAAAAATCATGCCAGGTTTGTGCGTGCCTAAATCTGGAGAGGAAAGTGGAGTAGAAGGGATTATGGCATGGCTATCTTCTTGGGGTGTGGAGGGGTGATTTCTCATTTCCCCTCTTTTGTCTTTGGCAAGCACATGTGCCCTATGGCAGAAACCTTAAAAAAAGGAAAAGTTTAGTGCAAAACAATTTTGAAAACCATGCAATTTTGTCATAATACTCATTTTTTCACAAACTTTTTAAGATCCCTTGTATTTGTGGAATGACTGGAAAGAGATAATTACATACCTTTTGTTAGTTATAAAAAAATGAATATTGCCAAACAGTGAGTAACATGTATTATTTGGGTTTTCATAGGCATCTTGCTAACATGTTCTAACTTGAGCCTTAACCTTCCCTTCCCATCCCCACCTCCCCAAACCTGTTCTCATAGTCTTCTCAGTCTCAGTTAATGGCAGTTCACTCCTTCCAGCCACTCGGGCTAAAAAGCTTTCTTTTCATATAACACATTCTGTTAGCAACTCCGGGGGGGAGCACTTTTTCCTGTTTGATTTACCTCTGTATCTCTAGCACCTAGACCGGTACCTGGTACCTAAAGTAGGTGTGAGATATATATATATATCTCCACATACACACACATTTATACTTGAGAGGATATCTGTGTATTTGTAGAAAGAATAAAGTGATTATTTTTATACTATGCAAAAAGAAAACATGTATCTGAGGGGTGGCGTTTTGAAGGGCTTCCACTTTTAAGTATTTCTGTAATGTTTGAATTCTTTGCTCCTTTTGTAATTCAGATATTTTATAAAGTTTGTAGTGTTTAAAAACTAATAGCACATATACTTTGAGAATTTTCATGTTGCTTTGTTTGCTTCTCCTTGAACCTGGTTACATAGACTGCTGATCTTGGACTTGATATTGGCGCCCAGGGAGAGCCTCTTGGATATCGCCAGGATGGTATGTGTCTCACATTTCTTGATCAACTCCAGATCAAGCTAAAGTTCTAATGCTTTATCAAAAGAATCGTTTGCTCATCTGGGAAACTAGTGTTGGCAGGAAAGTAGTGGCTGCAATTAAAGGCAGTTCTTAAATTCCAGAGTCAGCAGCGTCTTTAATAGCGCATAGGGAATTCCGAGCCACACACTAAGTAGGCAGCAGGACCACACCACACAACAGATGGGTGTTACTGCTGCAGTGGGCCTCTGCAGTGCAGGGTGTTCATAATTAGCTGGGCTTTTTATTCTGTTTTTGGTCAGAGACTCCATAATACTTTGTCTGCAACCTACCCAGAGAAATAGTATGTGGCAGACTCAGTGTCACCAAGCTCTCGGATCTGGGGTGGACATGTACCTAGTTGTATTTTCGGGGTCTTCTGAGAAACTAGTTCAAATTGGGGTAACGAAGATGGAGGGTGGAGTAGACCACTAACAGTCACAGCCACAGTGTATGGTCTTAACCTGGTTCCACCTAATTACTAGACCTCCAAAGTGCCTGATAGATTAATGCCAGCCCTTAACGATAAAACATGTTGCGATTTCGTTGGTCACAGTGCGTCTTGAATTCTCTTAGTACTTTTGTGTGTAACACCTGCAGTCATAGCTAGATCACGCCTGCCAGGCCTCCTGTTTCAGTTTCTTCCCCTGATTTGTCAGTTCTTGGGTGATCAGACACCCAGTGGATTGGCTGCTTCTCCTCCCTAGGAACCTTCATTCTCACCAGAAAGAATGCAGTGTTGAGGGGTGGACTGACCAGTGTGTCTCTAGCGGAAACTGCGTAGTCTTCAGGAGGCCTGGCGTGTGTGAAGCCTGGCACTGAACACTTCCTAGCTGAAGAAAGCTAGAACTAGAAGAGGCAGGGAAAGGAAAACAGCGCTTACTGTCAAGTTTGCTGCCAAATTGTGAATGTTCTAACCTCGCCATTGACTTGTACATCTGTTCTCCCCTCTCTTCTCCCCTTGCCCATTTTGTTGTCATCCCTGACTTCTAGATCCCAGCTACCGTTCATTTCACTCTGGTGGATATGGCCAGGATGCCTTGGGTATGGACCCCATGATGGAGCATGAGATGGGTGGCCACCACCCTGGTGCTGACTATCCAGTTGATGGGCTGCCAGATCTGGGGCATGCCCAGGACCTCATGGATGGGCTACCTCCAGGCGACAGCAATCAGCTGGCCTGGTTTGATACTGACCTGTAAATCATCCTTTAGGTACTGGTGGATATGGCCAGGATGCCTTGGGTATGGACCCCATGATGGAGCATGAGATGGGTGGCCACCACCCTGGTGCTGACTATCCAGTTGATGGGCTGCCAGATCTGGAGCATGCCCAGGACCTCATGGATGGGCTACCTCCAGGCGACAGCAATCAGCTGGCCTGGTTTGATACTGACCTGTAAATCATCCTTTAGGTAAGAAGTTTAAAAAAAAAAAAAAAAAAAGCCAGTTTGGGTAAAATACTTTTACTCTGCCTACAGAACTTCAGAAAGACTTGGTTGGTAGGGTGGGAGTGGTTTAGGCCTATTTGTAAATCTGCCACAAAAACAGATATATACTTTGAAAGGAGATGTCTTGGAACATTTGACTGTTCTCAGATTTCTGGTTGTTATGTGATCATGTGTGGAAGTTAATAACTTTAATGTTTTTTGCCACAGCTTTTGCAACTTCATACTCAAATGAGTAACATTGCTGTTTTAAACATTAATAGCAGCCTTTCTCTCTTTATACAGCTGCACTGTCTGAACTTGCATTGTGATTGGCCTGTAGAGTTGCTGAGAGGGCTCGAGGGGGGGGCTGGTATCTCAGAAAGTGCCTGACACTAACCAAGCTGAGTTTCCTATGGGAACAATTGAAGTAAACTTTTTGTTCTGGTCCTTTTTGGTCGAGGAGTAACAATACAAATGGATTTTGGGAGTGACTCAAGAAATGAAGAATGCACAAGAATGGATCACAAGATGGAATTTATCAAACCCTAGCCTTGCTTGTTAAAACACATTTTTTTAAAAAAAAATCTGTAATGGTACTGACTTTGCTTGCTTTGAAGTAGCTCTTTAATTTTTTTTTTTTTTTGCAGTAACTGTTAGTTTTTTAAGTCTTCTCGTAGTGTTAAGTTATAGTGAATACTGCTACAGCAATTTCTAATTTTTAAGAATTGAGTAACGGTGTAGAACACTAATTCATAATCACTCTAATTGTAATCTGAATAAAGTGTAACATTGTGTAGCCTTTTTGTATAAAATAGACAAATAGAAATGGTCCAATTAGTTTCCTTTTTAATATGCTTAAAATAAGCAGGTGGATCTATTTCATGTTTTTGATTAAAAACTTTATTTGGGATACGTATGGGTAGGGTAAATCAGTAAGAGGTGTTATTTGGAACCTTGTTTTGGACAGTTTACCAGTTGCCTTTTATCCCAAAGTTGTTGTAACCTGCTGTGATACAATGCTTCAAGAGAAAATGCGGTTATAAAAATGGTTCAGAATTAAACTTTTAATTCATTCGATTGTGTCACTGTTTTTTCCTTGTCAATAAATGCTTTGTAAGCATAGTAAGTTTATCCTAAACTCAACTTCATCCTCAGGAAAACACACATACTGAAATTCTTTACTATAGGGCGCATGCGCTTGCCAGACAGGGAGATAGAAAGCGAGACATCACCCCCCAGGGGGGATGGGCACGCACGCACATGCGCCTGGCGTGAGTTTTAAGCCACCGGGTCCAGGACTCAAACCGTGGTCGACTACATGGGAGTCCAGCGACATAGCCATTATGCTAACTGCTGGTCTCTTTACCAAGTTTCTTTAGCACTTGATCCTGGGTTAAAGTGTACCCTATGAAAGTATTTCCACCTGAATACTGTGATTGAGCTTTTAGGATTCTAGATTTGTGAGAGGAGGAATTCTCTCCTTGCCAAAGGAAGAACTCTGGACTTAAAATATGTGGCCACAACTGCTTCCGCCTGGCCTCTTCCTGTGGTCATGTGTATAATCTTGTCCAAGTGGCCAAAGTCTCTGGGTACTAGTCTTTGGGCCACACAGATCTAAAAGAAATAAAAAGCATGGGCTAGCTGTTGGCATTGTAGCTAGGGCAGCTGATCCTCACATGGCCAACATCACTGTTCAAGGCCCGGACCTGGCAGCTTGAAAAGCAAGCCAGGTGAGTGCGAGTGCCCGCCTAAACCTCAAAAGAAAAATGGAGAAGGGACTGGAGAATGGAAAAGGGATTTCGTGGAGTGGTCATCCCCCATAGGCGATGATTTCTTATATTCATTCTCTCTGACAAGCACACATGCCCCATACCGAATTAAAAAAAGAATAAAACTGAAAGATAGGCTTCCCTTACCCCAAACCCCTGCAGGTAATTTCATGAGAATGAAAAACCTGGATTCGAGTTCAAGAACCTTCCTGTAAGTGACTCGTTAGAGAGGGGAATTCCATCTCCACTTTGAACTGATAATTAAGCAGGGTTAAGTGTTGGTGTCTATCTGAAGGAAATCAGCCCAAACGACCACCTTCCACGCCGTCGTGCTGGATGATCATCCCGGTGGTAGGTCTGACAGTCTCGGTTCATCTCGTAGGGCAGACTTGCTAAGACTTGCATTTCGTACTTAGAGAGAGCTGCTTCTGATTTACTGTGTGCTGTTTCATTAAAATAGTGACTAGACAAACACAAGTCAGCTTCATCTGCGGAGGGTCTGACAAAAATTAATCTTTACTGTGGTCCAAGATGTAATTGGGAGTGGTGACAAGCTTTCGGAAATGTAGCTGGTGAGGTCTAAGTCTCCGGTTTCTGTATGATCCAACCAGCCAGTTAGAACTCGAGCTGTTGGTGGACTCACAGTGGCAATTGCTGGTGAGTTCTGCTTTTTTTTGAGAGAAATTTTAGCCTTAAGGCACATGTGCTTACTGGAGAAGGAGACACGGGGGAACAAGAAATCACTCCCAGGGGATGGTTGTGCCATAGCCCCTTCTCCTGGAATCTTGGGCATGCACACATGTGCCCAGCGTGACTTTCAAGCTTCTATGTCCAGGTCTTAAACTGTGGTCAGCCATGTGAGAATCAAGTGGTGTAACCACTACACCATCTACTGGCCGCTGTGTGAGTTCAACTTTTAACATAACTAAGCAGGGTATTCCTCAGTAACTTTTTTTGAGATTTTTGCCATAGATTGCACGCACTCACCAGGGACAGGCAGCAAGTGAGCAATTGCCTCCTTCCAGGAGGTGGCCACATGGAAGTCCTTTCTCCCTTAGTTTCCTCTTGGGATTTTAGGCACACACGCACACATGCCCAGCATTGAGTTTCAAGCTTCCAGGCTTCGGACTTGAGCTGCAGTCGACAGTATGGGTGTTCAATCACCACGCCGCCCACTGGCCCCTTCCATAGCTTTTTAAAGCCTGAAAACATTTTCAGACCTTTGCCTAATATTTACAAGGTGATTCTAGAATGTACAAAGAACCCCAAGGACAAAGGATAGCTATAGGCACAGACCAGCAGATGGCATGCTGGTTACATCACTAGACTCCCAGGTGGCTGACTGGTTCAAATCCCAGGCCCTGTGGCTTATGCTGGGTTGTGTGCACATGCGCAAGATCCTGGGAGAAGAAGGGATTGGTGGAGGCCATGGCCCCTTTGGGGTGATTTCTCACTTTCCTTCTCTATACCCTAAGGAAAAGCTTCTGTGTGTGTGTGTGGGGGGGGGAGACGTATGTGCGCGCAGTTAAGGGCTAACATTGGGATTCTGGAAAAAGGCTTTAACATAAAGTGAAATGAGTGGTAGTCATTTGAGTAAAACCAAAAATAATACAGAAAAAACATTTATGACCAGTAAAATGTCCCGGTTTTAAAAGTGGTGTCGGTTTTATTGCTTGCTTTTTGCCTTAAGCTCTGCGAGCAGCGTGACAGCCCACCTACTCAGCACTGTCTGTCCATGCAGGAGACGGGGCAGTAACAACCTACAGCTGCTCCCAGTAATACAGGTGAGGGTATAGATCAGACACGGGACTGAGCAAAAGGAGAGACAGACGAGCTTCCTTTTAATGTTTTTGTTAGGCCATGCTGCTGGAGAGGGGAGGAAGGGAGGGAAAGTGTGAAATCACCCACCCCTGGGCGAGGGTGCAGATGGCCATGGGGAAATCCCTTCTCCATTCTCTCCGGATTTCGGGTGTGCACACAAATGCGACTGGCGTGATTTTCAAGGCCCCAGGTCCAGATCCCAGTTGTGCCATGTGGGAGCCCAGCACTGTGACCACTGTGCCACCTGCTGGCCTCTTTTTTCTTTGCACCATAGGGCATGTGCTCTTGCCAGGGAGCGAAGGAAAGTGAGAATGCATGCCCTGGGGGCATGGCCATGCAGCGGTCCCTTCTCCATCTCCATCCTGGGACCTTGGGCATGCACACACACGCGCCCAGTGTGAGTTTCCAAACCGGTCAGCGGTGTGGGAGTCCAGATGTAGACGCCCTCTGCTGGCGCTGGGGCGAGCTAGTTTAAAGGAAAGCATCCATAGAAGGGAAGACTACAAAGCCAAGGAAGTGCGTAGATGACAACCTCCAGTGGTTGCCTGGGGAGGGAGGGGGCAGCAGCACAGTCCTTTGCCCACGGAGTCAAACAACAAAGCTAGGATTCAGGGCTCAGCGGCAAGTAGCGGTGAGGGTAAAGAGTCCCGAAGAAGCGCCGCGCACCATTTCCGGCCCACATGGGCAGAAGGTAAGCGTTCGAACAAGGAAAGGAACGAGGGCCTGAGTTCCAGTGTAGTAGTGAGTCAGCCTTGGGGCTCAGACATTTTCGGTCCGTCGCGGTGACCACCATGAAGACGAAGGGTGAAACGTTTGCATGTTGGATTATAGACATGAGGCTTCGCCTGAAGATTTGGATCCCTGACATAAATACACTCTTGAATTCTTGTTTTGATTAGTATAATAAACGGAAGATCTGAGCTGTGCTGTTTGGTTTATAAAGCAAAGAATGTTGAGTGGCCCCACCTTTGGGAATCTGCCTTTTGGCCCTGAGCGAGTGGCCCACCGGTGTGTGAAATGATGGGGGGTGGAGAAAATACCTCCTCCTCTTATCCAGCCGTAGCACTGCCTGTGTAGTTCTGTGTGGTGTCCATTCCGCCATCCACCTCCCCGCCCCGAGACTCCAGTGAGCTACAGGGAGTGACAGGCCTCAAGATGCTGGTGTGTGTGTGTGTGGGGGGGTGTTTCAGAGCTCAGAACAGTACCCAAGAGAGGGCCAGGGGCCGGGACTGTAATGCTGTTTCTCTAAGGCAGGTTTTGGCATGACCAGCCAGAGGTCCCTGTGTTCTTAAACCCGCTGAGCATCCCCATTCGGTAAGGCTGGCAAAGAGCTCTCAGAACTTAAGTGAACTCTTGCAAGAAACGCGTACTATTGCTATAGCAACCCAGATAGCCACCAATCGGGGACTGGTTAAACAACCTGCTGTGTCTACTTGGAGTACTCGGGTCAAAAGAAAAAAGGCCAGCACTTAACAGCTGTGTTTTGATATAAACTGATCTTTAAAACACATCATTAAGTGGAAGATAGGGAAGATCTGAGCAGTTTATAGCTGCTTACACTTGGGGAGAAGAATGGGGAGAAGGAGCTTTGTAAAGGCATCTCTGCACGTGGAGATCCCTGGGTGCATACGAAGACTTGGCACTTGGCCCCGGGGGAGCCCGAGTAGAGACTGCGTGTGTACATGTGACCACGGGAGGGTTCTCAGGCTCTGAACCGAGAGGCCAGAGGTGGGATCTACAAGGCCTCAGCAGAGAGGGCAGTTTCTCCTGCACTGCCCCCTCTCAGCCCCATGGAAGGAAGCTCGCTCGAGGCTGCGGGGGCTAGTCTTGACTCCACCCCCACCCCCACCCCAGC
>NW_006159958.1:822563-826372 GCF_000334495.1 Tupaia belangeri chinensis
GCTGCCCCACCCCAGCCCTGCACGTAGAGGGAGAGGTTTCTACATGGGGTTTTCCTGTTGCCAGGGGAGGGAGGACAGTACCTTGCTTCAAGTGGAGGCCAGAGAGACCCAGTTCTTTCTCATTCCTTAACCCAGACCCTTGGGCACCAGGGCTCTGCTTCCTGACAGGACAGCAGAATTGACCTGAAAACCGCATGGGGTAATCCAGGAAATGTGAAAAGACAGGTGCCAAGAACCCAAGAAGATGCTCGTGCATCCCACAGACCACCTTGGCTGCCAGATGACTATCAGCTTCTTGCAGGACACCTGGGGCACGAGTGGCCCCAGTGTCACTTCACAGAGGGATGGCTTCATAGGCATCTACTCTCAGACAGAGTTACGCAAGGTCTGGGAGCTTCGGGCTGGCTGTTGGTGGATGGGGAGAAGGCAGCCCTGTGCCACCACTCCCCTGGGCCTCCTACCCCATCCCTACGCTCCCCGCCAACCCCCAGTGCTCTTGACACCTGTGACTTCAGGCCACTGTCCATGCCTGGAGGGGCTCTGCCAAGGGGCGTGGCCAATTAGCAAATGGCTGAAGCTTGGGCTTGGAGGGAAGAGGGCTAGTAGGTGACTGGGTCTGGGCTCCTTGCCACTGCCACAATCCCGTGAACTCTTAAGAGGGGCCAAGGGCCAGCTCTGCTCTCAGAACTAGAGCCAGCTGGGGAAGCCAAATAGGGTCAGGGCCAAGAGCCGGGGTGCGGGGCGGTTACCCACCACTCTGGGCCTCCCTCTCCCCAGCCGCTCCCCACCTCCGAGTTCACTGGGATCTGGCTGCTCTACAGAAGGCACCTTTGTGAGAAGGACAGAGACCCTCCTGCGGGACACAGCCTCATGCCAGAGCAGCAGGTGCGGTGTGCAGTGCCTTGGGACCTGGCACCTTCGCAGGGCAGAGATCTCGCCTGGGGCTGTCATCTGACCCTTTGCCTACCCAGAGAGCCCTTTCCCCAGACAGGCCATGCTGTGCAGCTCGGGGCCTGCAGGAGTCCTCAGCTCAGCAAGAGGGTTCTGGAATGTGCAAATCTTGTTTTTGATAAAATGACGCGGATTCTGCCCTGCTTAACTGAAAAGGGGTGGTGGTGGGGGGAGAACCTTCAGCACATTCTGGGAGGACTCAGACCCTCAGAACGCCAGAGCCATTCCCCCAAGAGCCGAAAGACAGGAGGGCAGTCAGCTGTGAGAGCGATGGTGCCTGTTCCGGGGCCCAGCAGGCAAAGCCACGGGAGCCGAGACCAGGCCACTGGTGGCCACACCGGCCCCCAGCCCCACTCAGCGAGCCGGGGCCACGTGGGCGCACCCAGCAGGACGGAAGTGCCTGGAGCCTCCTTGCCATGGGCAGTCGGTAGGAGCTGAGAAGCTGGATGGTTGCCTGCTCTAGGTGGACACACTGTACACGTTAGTCACAGCTCAGGCTCCGTATGCCCTGCTGGGGGACACCGGGGCCATGGAGTCTGAATCCTGCGTTCGTGCACACTGTGGGGCCCTGGGCCAGTGGAATGGCTCCTCCGCGCCTTTTCTCATCTCCGAAGCGAAGCTAAGAAGGCCTGCTTTGCAGGTTGCGGGGATTAAATAGGTAATTGACGTACAGGCCTTTGATGTGGTTGGGCGCAGAGCGATTGTTCTCATATAAAGCCAAATGGAAACTGGCAGGGTACCCAGAGCGCCACGTCACAGTGGGCTGTTGGTGACAGCCTGAGCAGCTTCCCGTGATGCAGGCCGTGGAGCCGTGGAGCCGTGGCCTGCGGCGGCTCCTGCCCGGGGTGGAGGCCATCCCGGCAGTGTGCGTGAGAGAGCGCGGCCCCTCTGCTGAGAGCTGCGGGGGGCGCTGGAATAGGAGATGGGGAGCAGCCTTGGTCTGGTGTAGCCCCTCACTGTGCAGATGGGAAACTGAGGCCCCAGAAGGGATGGCCTCTTCATCTTTCCGGAGCTGCCCAGGACCCACCCCTGCCTTCCAGTCCAGATTCAAAACGACGCCTTTTCCGGTCCAGCAGTCCCCTCATCTTCCCACAGTGTCCTCTTAATCTTTTCAGGGGACACCTGACCCCTTTTTTCTTTTTAGTTTTTTGTTTTGTTTTGTTTTGTTTTGTTTTGTTTTCTGCCATAGGGCATGTGTGGTCACTGGAGAGAGAAAGCCAGCGAGAGGGAGCGAGAAGCATTCCCCCACCCCAGGGAAGCAGGCCATAAAGCAGGCTCTTCTCCATTCCCCTGGGATTTGGGGTACACACGCACACGTGACTGGCGTGAGTTTGAAGCCACTGTCATCAGTCACGTGGGAGTCCAGTGCCCCAACCACGACACCTGCTGGGTGTGCAGCACTCGACCCTGAACAGGGTAGAAGGTGTATGTGTGCGAACACGAGGCAGAGCTGGAAAGGTTTCCGTCGTGAGGGGTAGGTGGGAGAAAGTGGGGGGATGATTCTCCCTTGAAGCCATCACCCCCATCTAAACGGGCCACTTTTCAAAGAAGCCAGCATTCCCTAGCATCTTGTACTCCTGTGACAAACCTAACTATCTGCTGGTTACGGAGTCTTGCTCAGGGGCCCCCAGGATTCTTGGAATCAGTTTGTCTCTGAAATGAAAACAAGCCAGGCAGGTAAAAGGAGGAGGAAGACCAGAGGCTCGAACCAGTTTCCAAAGGCCTAGCCCCGAGCTGCATCTGTGGCCACTAACCGGTCCTGCCTTTCTGCTCTTCCTGAGGAGAGGGGATGCCTGGAGGCCAGAAGGCGGAGGCCCGAGCTTCTCATCCACCGATCAGCAGGCAGGACTCGAATTAGAGGAGGCCAACCAGGCCCACGGGGAGGCAAAGGACGTTTCTGAACAGCAAACCCGGGCTTCCCAGAGCATCCCACGGGAGCTGAGGAAGTCCGCTCTGAGCTGGGGTTCCAGGGCCCAGAGAGCACAGCAGCCGCAGGGCCTGGGTTCAGCTGACTTTATTAGGTCCAGCACAGCCGGGGTGACGAGAACGTGTGTGAGGCTGACCTTGCCCTTGCAGCCAGAGCGGATGCCACGGCGTGGGCGTGAGCAGAGCACCTTCTTGCCTAGCGCCCCACGGCTTGGAGGATCTCCAGGGCTAGGGAGGCCACCGCATTGTCGGCAGGTGACCTGTAAGACCAGAGAGACGCACTGGGCAGGCACCTCAGGGTAAAGTGCCCCCACTCTCAAAGACGCTCCTGTGTGCACCGTCTCCTTCCGAAAATACCAGCTCTGGGGATGGGCAGTGAGAACCCTCAGCCCACAGTCCTGGTGGGGTCCGGACTGGCCGTGCCAGCACCCCTGAGTTAGGCCTGAGTCCGGGCCGCCATTCGTGCTCTGAGCCTCCTCTGCCAGGTCCTGCCTGACCTGGAGCCCGCAGTGGGCCTGCCCTGCCCCTCTCTGGAGCTCACATGTGTGGCCCAGACCCACCACCCGTGACCTCCCTGATCGGTGCTGCCACTCCCTGGCCAACCAGCCGGCACCTCTGCGTTTCTTACTCATAGGTGTGGATGTGCAATTAAGAGCTTAAAATGGAAACTTTGTTACCAGAGCAAATTGTTTGACACACACTTAAACCCGGGCTGTAACAACTGTTAGCTGAGAACAGAATGGAGCTCACGTGGCAATGGCCCTTGAAGTGGAAAATGAGCTCGTGGCACTCTGGCTGCCCAGAAATAGAGCTGTTACCCAAAAAGTGACAGGGAGGGGGTGTAGGGCACTGCACGGAAGGCACTGGGTGGCAGTGGGACAGGGCTGCGGCTGGGGGGTAGGGCCGTGCATTCCCGCCCTGCACACCCACCA
>NW_006159958.1:827339-844053 GCF_000334495.1 Tupaia belangeri chinensis
GCGAGGCCACCGCATTGTCGGCAGGTGACCTGTAAGACCAGAGAGACGCACTGGGCAGGCACCTCAGGGTAAAGTGCCCCCACTCTCAAAGACGCTCCTGTGTGCACCGTCTCCTTCCGAAAATACCAGCTCTGGGGATGGGCAGTGAGAACCCTCAGCCCACAGTCCTGGTGGGGTCCGGACTGGCCGTGCCAGCACCCCTGAGTTAGGCCTGAGTCCGGGCCGCCATTCGTGCTCTGAGCCTCCTCTGCCAGGTCCTGCCTGACCTGGAGCCCGCAGTGGGCCTGCCCTGCCCCTCTCTGGAGCTCACATGTGTGGCCCAGACCCACCACCCGTGACCTCCCTGATCGGTGCTGCCACTCCCTGGCCAACCAGCCGGCACCTCTGCGTTTCTTACTCATAGGTGTGGATGTGCAATTAAGAGCTTAAAATGGAAACTTTGTTACCAGAGCAAATTGTTTGACACACACTTAAACCCGGGCTGTAACAACTGTTAGCTGAGAACAGAATGGAGCTCACGTGGCAATGGCCCTTGAAGTGGAAAATGAGCTCGTGGCACTCTGGCTGCCCAGAAATAGAGCTGTTACCCAAAAAGTGACAGGGAGGGGGTGTAGGGCGCTGCACGGAAGGCACTGGGTGGCAGTGGGACAGGGCTGCGGCTGGGGGGTAGGGCCGTGCATTCCCGCCCTGCACACCCACCAAGGGTCACTTCTCAGGCCCTGAAGGATGGTGGGAATGCCTGTTAATCTGGCCTGCTCTGGGCTGAGCCCAGGCTAGTCTGGTGGGGCACGCTGCTTACGCCATCCGCCAGAGGAGCCCCAGGGGGGTGGCCAGGAGGCCCCAGCATCAGAGCTGAGAACTGCCCACCACGCATTCTTGGTTGGCGCAAGAAAACCCCTTCTGGTTGGGCCGTCTGAACGAAGCCCGAATGTGATCACTTCACAGGAGCAACCTCCCTGCCCAGAAGATCCTCCTGGTGTGAGGCCACCCACCTCACAGAACATGGACATGTTTGGGACAGACTTGCTCCGGGTCTTCCAAAATGGCCCAGCACGAGGGTGTGACAGCTCCAGCCTGAAGGCCGGCGGAGGCCCCTGCCAGACCAGGAGCCCCACCGAGGCAGGCATCGAGGAGGGGGGCTCTCCTCCATGGTTCTCCCCATGTCCTCAGCACAGATCTGCCCGTGGTGGCTTCATGGCATTTTGCACAAGGCCAGGATCCCTTGGGATAGATGCCACATGGTCCTCGCAGACCAGTCTGGCAGAAGGCCACAGCCCAGCCCAGGGAGTCACTGCCTTCCACTCCAGGGCCCAGCAAAGCGAGCAGACGCCTCTCACACCAGTCAGCCTACTCCTCACTTCGCAGAAAGCCACAGAGAGCCTACCTTTCGAGTATAGCCAATGAGAAGAAAGGGGGGACGTGGGCCGAGAGGTGACATCTCCCCACCTCCAGGGTGATCTGGAGGGGCTCCCTGGAGCTGAGCCTTCTCCGCAGACTCACCCTAGCGCTGCCTCAAATTAATACCAAACCCGAAACGCTCCAGGAAACACTTCACAGACCGTGGGGTTCCAGAAACTACCAGGAAAGGCCAGACACTGTTCCATGTCTCGAATCCACATTCTGTGAGTCCAGCAGCCCTTGAAAATGGGGGCTTCTCCCCACACGGAGAGGGCAGCTGGGACTGGGACCCTGTGGCCCAAACTCTGGTCCCTCCCTCAGCTCTGGGGACAGCGGCTGGAGGAAGGCAGTGCCCCGGCCTGCGTTCACTGCCCTGCCACGGCTCGGCTTAGTGTGGTCCTACCCGGTGAGCCGTTGACAGCAGCTGAGCCGAGGATGCGCACCTGGAGCAAGCTTCTCTGCCCTGCACGCGCTTTCTCTTCAGACACTGGGCACTGCCACTTTGGTAAGACTGTGAGTTCGGTAAGCCCATCCCAGCACCCGCCGGCACCTCTCAGGTCCAGAGGACGAGCGGTACATGTCACTGTGAGACGGACCCTCCCAGGGACTCCACTCCAGCTCTCACTCTGCCACTGAGCACCGGTGTCACTGTGGGGCCAGCTGAGATGCCAGGTCCTGCCCTCGCAGTGTGTGACACTGCTGGGTGACAGGCCTACCCCTGACCTGGGACCTGACCTCAGTTCTAGGGTATTCTAGACACGCTGACTGCACAGGTGAGGCCTGGGGGGCTGGTCAGCCCACATGGTCAGCTCCTGGTGCCAGACGCTCACTCTGTGTGTGCAACGTGTCCTCCCTGAGGGGCGGCTGAGGAGGGGCCTGGTGCAGTGCAGTACGCTGAGCTGTCAGTTCTGCCAGTCCTGCTGGGCCAGGGGTCCTTCACTGGGTGGTGGAGGATTCTGTGCCTCCAGGCGGGCTGGTGAGGCACGTGTGCCACGTTCCTTAGCTCTGCGCCTCCCAGCTAGTCCTCATGCCCGGAGCCTCCACAGATGCCCTGAGGAGGAATACTGCTTCCCCGAGCAGGGCTAAGACCTCCCTCTTTCCATGGGTTGATTCCCTTTCTTTTCTTTCCTTTTTTCATAATAACAATGTCTGGAATAACGCAATCTTTTAAAAAACAAGGGGGGGTGGGGCAGGAGGTGGCATGGTGATTAAGGGCACTGGACTCCCACATGGCCAACTGCACTTTGAGTCCTGGACCTGGCAACTTGCTTTCTCACTTTCTCTCTCTCTCTCTCTCTTTTTCTCTCTCTCTCTTTTTTTCTCTCTCACACTCTGTCCCTCTGATCAAATTTAAAGAAAGAAAGAGAGACAGAGAAAGAAAGAGAGAAAGAAGAAAGGAAGATAGACAAAATAATTTCAAAAAAAAAAAAAAAGAACTGTACAGATTTTCTATTTACCCTACTTTAAAAAACACTGAGAATTGCCTTTGTGTGTGTGTGTTGTACCTGAACAGACTCACACATCAAGTGGGAGAAATGTCCCATGGAAATAGACAGGTGATCCTTCTCACACAGGCTATTTAACAAGGTTTCGTATTTGTCAAAGTCAGTTTCACTGATCACTTCCTTTTACGTGTATCTGACAATCAGTGGGATTTTTATGAGTTAGATGAAAGCAACCTGATTTCTCCTTTGCTTGAAGTTATTAGAAGATTCACTAAAAAATCCCTGATTTGAAACTATCTGTGTCAGGAGATATTGAGTTGGTCCTGAGCGAACTAACGAAAGCCTCTTTGGAGACGCTTGATTCTTAGAACCTCGAGTAGGTGGTGCTGAAATGTTACTCGCTGGCCCAAAGCCTTAGCAAGTCGTCAATAAATTCTAAGCCTCGGCGAGTGGACGAGGCTCCCTCTGCGTGACATTACTTACAAAGACGATTCTTGAAAAGGCATCTGCAGTTACAGACAATACTCAAATGCTCTTGTGCCCTCTTTGGCTTTTGATTAAGAACTTTTATTTATAAATGGTCATCAAATTCTTTTTTTTTTTTTTTTTTGGAGAAGTTTTTACTATAGGTCGCATGTGCTCGCCAGAAAGACAGAGAGACAGAAAGCGAGAAATCACCCCCCAGGGGGGATGGCCATGCCGCAATCCCTTTTCCTCCATTCTCCTCTCGGGATCTTGGGCACGCACACACACATGAGTCTAAGCCACTGGGTCCGGGACTCAAACCGCGGTCGACCACATGGGAGTTCAGCGACATAGCCATTACGCTAACTGCTGGTCCCTCCACGGGTTGATTCCTACCCCCATTTCCCAGGGGATGGAGGCCGGAGTATTCCTGCCCACAGGGCGAGCGATCTCAACACGCTGGAAGGTGGTGGGCCCTGGTACGTGGTGGAATAGGGGCAAAAGGGAATGGCGAGTGTCCGCTACCCCTGAGCGGGCTCTGCGCTGCTCTCCCTGGGCCCCACTTACCCACTGCCTGGGGCCAGCCCCTCCATAGCCCGCAGGAGGCCCTCTGCATTCTTGAGGCTGTCTAGGTGCTTCCCGTTGGAGGTGACCTGCAAGTGAACAGAAGAGAAGGGCGTGGTCAGCCGGCCCTCCCTGACCTGTACCCCCCAGGAGGGGCACCCGATTGTCAGGCCCGCATCGCACCACAGCCTCCTGGGAACTGGGGACCCTTGGGGTGGGCACAGGGAGTCGCTTGGGCTTGGGATGGCCATTGTAGGGGGTGCCTCTTGTGGAGGGTTTGTGTCTAAAAGCCCAAACTTTTCAGCCAAGCCAAAACGACAGCACCTGTGCTGGGCCCAGCAGGCAGGGTTGGTACCTGGAAACCTGTCCTCAGGTGCTGGGCCCAACATGGTTTCTCATGTGGCCAGGACCTTGGATCTGGGGGCCTGAGGAGCTAGGGAGCCCGGGACCAGAGCATGAACAGCAGCCCACAGGAAGTGCCCAGGCTCATCACCTCAGTCTGGGAGCAGGAAAGGGGTTGGGATGAGGATGGACCCAGCTGGGGTACCTGGGACCTCAAAATTCTGTCCCTCCAGAAAAGGAAGACATCCGGTGAGGCAGAGTAATAAACCTTTGGCTAATTCACTTTATAAGTTTGAACACTGTATAATAAACACTTCACTTCACATCTCAGAAGGCTCTGTGGTTTCCTGTGTGTTTTCTTTTTTTTCTGTGTTTTTTTTTTTTTTTTTGAGAGGTTTTTACTATAGGGCGTGGGCTCACCAGAAAGACAGAGACAGAGACAGAGAGACAGAAAGCGAGAAATCACCCCCCATGGGGGATGGCCACGCCGCAATCCCTTCTCCTCCATTCTCCTCTCGGAATCTTGGACACGCACGCACACGCGCCCGGTGTGAGTTTAAGCCACCGGGTCCAGGACTTGAACCGCGGTTGACTACATGGGAGTCTAGCAACACAGCCATTATGCCATCTGCTGGTCCCAACTGAACCTTCTTAAGAACAGCAGCCATTGGGGCTGGCAGGTGGCGTGGTGGTTAAGGGCGCTGGACTCCCACTGGGCAACCACAGTTCGAGTCCCAAACCTGGTGGCTTGCTTTCTCACTTTCTCTCTCTCTCTCTCCCTGTCTCTCTCGCCAAATTAAAAAATAAATAAGCAAATAAAATAAATAAAGTTAAATAATCCTTTAAAAATAGAAAAGAACAGCAGCCACTGTCTAGTGTATGAGAATAAGTTAATTAGAAAATAAAATTATAAAATTAAATTCGTCCAAGGATCTAATTCTGGGTAAGAGAGAAAACACGCCTCCCTTCCTCTCCCTCTGACTGTAGTTTTCAAGCCTGAGCCAGAATGCACAGCACGGTTACTTGACAACACTGACAAGTGTGTGGCAACAGGAACATGGTGGTGGTGGTGGGGGGGGCACTGAATTCAAAGCACTGGCCCACTAGTGGGGCACTGACCACTTCGGTGCCTCTGGCATGGGGCAGCCTGAGCTCAACAAACCCAAAGTCCCGATGTGAGCATTATGGGACAAGGACAGCTTCAGACAAACCCAGGTTTGTTGTTTTTGTTCTTTTTTTTTTTTTTTTTTTAAGAGAGATTTTTGCTATAGGGTGCATGGACTCACCAGAAAGACAGGAAAAACAGAGAGAGAGAGAGAGAAGAGAGAGAGAAAAGAAATCATCCCCCAGGGAGATAGCCACACCACAATCCCTTCTCCACTCTCTCAGGATTTGGGGCATGCATGCATACGTGTCTGGTGTGAGTTTTAAGCCTCCAGGTTTGGGACTCCACCAGCAACATAACCACAGCGCCACCTGCTGGTCCCAAGAAAAGCAGTGTGAAGACTGAAGAGAACTGCCCAGAGCTAGAGTAGAGAGCCTCCCCCAAGTCTTCCTTGCTCCTGATGCTGTTGCCCAGGCCCCAGGCTGTGCTGTAGCAGCAGTAGCAACAGCAGCTAGCAACAGGGTGGCGCTCTCTCTGTTCTCTTAGCGTCTGGCCTGGACGTGGCCTAACTGTGGAAGTGGGCAGTTTCTGGCCAGACAGAAAATGAGAGACCAGGGAGCCAGAAAGTACTAGGGAGATGATGAATCAAGAAAAGCTCACAAAAGCAACCTCATAACTCTTAGGAATGCCTGGGCTCTCCCCAATCTATGCATGCATGGGACTGATCCTAACAGCAAACCAGACTTGGAGAACTGAGCAAACTGATACGTCTCTGCCCACATCCCAGACTGCCCACTCCACCAGGTAGCTCTGCATCGCGCTGCAAAACATGAACTGGTTTGACACCGAAATTACAGCTCCAACCCGGTCTAAACCTTGTGTGCGTAATTGCTCGCTGAAGCAAAAATACCAATATTTTCAGTAGGTTTTCACCGAGACAGAATCTCAATGTAAAATTCAAAATGACCCAGACAAAATTCAATCTTAATAGAACAGCCAACCATGAATCTGTGAACTCACATGAGAAAAGACCATCAACAAAAGCAGTAAGTATGATGACACTTACGTTGGAGTTACCTGACAAAGACTTCAAAGCATTACAAAAATTCTTGGGAACCAGCAGTTAGCGTAATAGCTATGTCGCTGGACTCCCGGACCCAGTGGCTTAAAACTCACGCCGGGCGTGTGTGCGTGCATGCCCAAGATCCCGAGAGGAGAATGGAGGAGAAGGGATTGCGGTGTGACCATCCCCCCTGGGGGGTGATTTCTCGCTTTCTGTCTCTATGTCTCTCTCTGTCTATCTGGCAAGCGCACGCGCCCTGTAGCAAAAACCTCTCCAAAAAAAAAAAGCATTACAAAAATTCTAAAAGCAATTACTAACACTTTTGGAATAGACATTTAAGACACTGTATCAGCAATAAAATAAAGGAGAAGAAAATAGAAACTTTAGAACTAAAAATATAATAACCAAAATTTTAAAAGTCCTTGCTGGATGGACTCAGTAGCAGAATAGAGACTGTAAGATGAAAGAACCAGTGAACTTTAAAATAGATCAATAGAAATTATCCAATCTGAGCAACAAAGAGAAAAAAAGATTGAAAACACAAATGAACAGTGCCCCCAAGGACCTGTGAGACAGTCACAAAAGGTGTGCGTCATTGGAGTTTCGGAATGAGAAGACAGATGAATGGATGAAAGGTATTTGAAGGAGTCATGTGTAATGAAAGAAATAAATCTGAAGAGTCAAGAAGGTGAGTAAATCCTAAACAAGATAAACCCCAAGAAATCCACATACAATCCCACAACCATGTATACACCCACATATCATACTCAGATTTGCTGAAGACAAAGAAGGAATCTTAAACATAGGAAGGACAAAACGATGTATTGCCTATAGAGTAACAATAACTTGAATTACTGTGGATTTCTCATCAGACCAGAGGCCAGAAGAGAGTGGCAGAACACTTTTAAAAATGCTAGAAGGAATAAACTATCAAACTAGATTTCCGTGTTTAGAATACAACCTAGACAATATCACTTATGGATGATATGGTATCAAAATATCTTAGAGGAATGATGTGGAAAAAGACCATTTTCAGATGAAGAAAAACTAGTAGAAGCAGAACTGCTCTGAAAGAATTGCAAAAGGAAGTTCTTTTTTTTGGAGAGATTTTCGCTATAGGGCGCGTGCACTCGCCAGACAGACAGAGAGAGACATAGAGACAGAAAGCGAGAAATCACCCCCCGGGGGGATGGCCATGCCACAATCCCTTCTCCTCCATTCTCCTCTCGGGATCTTGGGCACGCACGCACACACGCCCGGTGTAAGTTTTAAGCCACCGGGTCCGGGACGTGAACCGCGGTCGACTACGTGGGAGTCCAGTGACATAGCCATTACGCTACCTGCTGGTTCCTGCAAAAGGAAGTTCTTCAGAGGAAAAGAAATACCAGAAAAAATTTGGAACATTAGGAATGAAGGAAATACAACAAAAACGGTAAATGTAACTGGATATCCTATTTCTTTACAAATGTTTGATGGTAAAAAAATCTGAAAATAATTATCTGATGGTTTTTTTTTAAGAGTTATTTTTTGAGACCAGCAGTTAGCATAATGGCTATGTCGCTGGACTCCCATGTAGTCAACCGCAGTTCGAGTCCCGGACCTGGTGGCTTAAACTCACACAGGGCGCGTGTGCATGTGTGCCCAAGATCCCGAGAGGAGAATGGAGGAGAAGGGATTGCAGTGTGGCCATCCCCCCGGGGGGTGATTTCTTGCTTTCTGTCTGTGTCTTTCTGGCGAGTGCACACGCCCTGTAGCGAAAACCTCTCAAAAAACAAACAAACAAAAAAAAACTCTTTTTTTTTTTTTTTTTTTTTTTTGGGTTGGCCACATATTCTCACCAGAAAGAGACAGACAGAGACCAGGAGAGTGAGAAATCATTCCCCCAGGGAGGATGGCCAGGCTGCAATCCCTTCTCCTCCCATCTCCCTCCTTCCAGAGGATCTTGGGCACACACACACACACACACACACACACATGCTCTGGGCATGTTTCAAGCCACCGGGTCTGGGACTTGAACTGCTGGTGGCTAAGTGAGAGTCCACCAATGTAACTGCTACACCATCTCTGTTGCTCCACTGATGGGGTGTTTTAATGTACGTAGATGCAATATATAAGACACCCATTGGGTTGTTGAGAAAGTCATGATGCAATTTTACATGAAAAAAAAGAAAAAACAGAAAAATACATCATGACTTTCCTGAGGACCTATTAAACTATAAAGGGGGTGGCAACGGAGTATATAAGGTGGTAAGATTTCTATATTCCAATTGAAGTGGTAAAATATTGGCTATAGTAGACTATAAAAAGTAGACTATGAAACAGAAAGTATTTTATAATCCCAATAAAAACCACTAAAAAATTATATAAAGAGATGCAATAAAAAAAACACAACACATAAATTAAAATGCAATACTAAACGTATTCACATAGCTTAAAAGAAGTGGAAAAGGAAAAAAGAAAAGTGTTGAGAAGGAACAAATCAAATGCAAAGTACAGTGAATCCTAAGTCATCAAGAATTATTGGGTTGCCAGAAAAGTCACGATGTATTTTTCTATGCAAAAATGCATCGTGACTTTTCTGACAACTCAACACATTAAATGTAAATTATCTAAAGGTGGCAAGGTAGAGATTTTCTGAATGAAATTTTTTTTTATAAAAATGACAACTATACACTGTCTATAAAAAAATCTTCGTTCGAATATAATGACATAGGATGGTTAAAAGTAAAAGGATGAAAAAATGTACCATGCAAACGTAAATCAGAAGGAAGCTAGAATAGCTATATTAATATCAGGCGAAGTATACTTCAGAGTACAGGCATAAATAGGGACATAACGTTTTGATTAAAGGCTTACTTCACCAAGAAGACAAATGCATATACAATCTAACCACAGAAATTACAAACACACAAAATAAAAACTGATATATCTGGAGCAGTGTGAAGAAGAGGCTCTGGTGGGACCCATCAGAGCCTGCCGGCCCCTGCATCCTCCACGTCCAGCACCTACATCCTGCCATTGTGACCACCATGACCACGAGAAAGGCTGAAGGGGATGTTAAAGGAGATAAAGTCAACGTGAAGGATGAACCACAGAGATAGGTAAGTCATCTGCAAAACCTGTTCCTCTAAAACCAGAGCCCACGCCTAAAAAGGTCCCTGCAAAGAAGGGAGAAAAGGTCCCTAATGAAAGGGACAATAATCCTGCAGAAAATGGAGACGCCAAACAGACCGGGCACAGAAAGCTGAAGGTGCTGGAGATGCCAGGTGAAGGGAATGCATTTGTGATCATGTGCCCTTCTGGTGACTGTAGAGTTTGAAATACTATTGTTTTCAACCAAGTTTTTTTTTTTTTTTTTTAAATGTCTTACCTTTTTTTTAAAGCTATGTTGTTAGCACACAGAATACTTCGTTGTTGTTTTTTGGGGGAAGGGGCATTTGTCACGACTAATAGAATGTTTCCAAAGCTGGATTGATTTGGGGGTACATCTTTCCCTTCTAGTTTTGAGTGACTTCCTCTTGGCTCCCAGGAAGAGGGATTCCCTGATGTTGACACACATAGCCACCTTGGCACAGATACCTTGTGGTGTGGAAAACTTATTATTTTTTTGTTTGTTTTTTGTTTGTTTGTTTGTTTTTAATGTCCTCTCCCTCTCTGCCTTCAGCACAGACTTAACTTCCTTAAGCAAGAGACCTGTTGGAACCTGACCACAAAAAATCAGATTACAAATATGTCAGGCAATCTGGACTTTCTGATAGCATTAAGATGGCATCCTTCAAAAGGGCAGAAGTTCCTTTTTTATATTGTTGGGTCTTCAGGTTGATAATTATACCATTTTCAATTTCTGAAACTCAGAGTTGGCTTGTGAAAAGCTGTTGAACAACATGCTAAATGTGAAATGTCAACCCTTGCTCTTAGCCTACCCTGTTCAGAGCATCATGTGAAGACTTCACTTCATGTTTTTACAGTGGCTTTCTGATTTTGGTAGTCCACTGAAGAAGGAAGTTTATAAGTTATCTACTGTTAATGACTATCTGCCCATATCTTGCCTGAAATACCATGACTGTTTATGAAAATCATCTTTAATACAACTGGATACAGTTTGAAAAGAAAACCAAAAACCTTTAACATCTGAAAGAAAAAATAGACAAATTCACAATTGTAGTTGGAAGTCAGAACTCTTCTCATAGTATATATAGGATGAGTAAACAAAAAGTTAGCAAGTGGAACCACCAAGCAACATCGTCAACCAAATGGATCTTACTGACATTTGCAGAGCACTGAACCCCTGAGTAACAGAATACACATTTTTTTCCAAGAATCCAAGAACATTGACTACTGTATACAATATTGTATAACCAAACAAATCTTAACATAACTTAAAGTATTGAACTCATATAAGATATATTTTATGAACTTAATTCAATGAAAACAGAAATGAATAAAAAGGATAATAAGAGTATTTCCAAATCACTTGGGAATTATTCAGCACACTTCTAAGTAACCTACATAATTTGAGGGTGAAAGAGAAATCCTAAAAAAAAAAGTAGAAAATATTCTTTGTTCAATGAAAATGACTATATAACATATCAAAATTTGTGGGATGTGGCAAAAGCAGTGCTTAGGAGACTAGCAGGAAACTTATAATACTAAATACTTTTATTAGGAAAGAAGAAATGTCCTACATCAGTCATCTAAGCTTCCACACTCAAGAAATTAGAAAAGGAAGAGCAAAACAAACCCAAGGGCAAAGAGGGAAGGAAACAACCAACAGCAGAAATATCGGCCTAAATATATCAATACTCACATTAGATATAAATTTACCAAATACTTCAGGTAAAAGATGAAGACTTTCCAACTGGATATAAACAAAATAAAACACTATCTATCTATAGTTGTATTATGTTTTATATTCAGGAGTATCGTATTTTATTTTGTGTGTGTGTATGTGTGTGTGTGTGTGTGTGTGTGTGTATGCTATTATATACATGTGTGTATTATGTGTGTGTGTATCTATATAGATATCTTACAAGAAACATACTTTAAGGGCACAGAACAGTTGAGGGTTAAAGAATGGGGAAAGACATGCTGTGCAAATAGTAACCAAAGGTGAGTGTAGCTAATACCGAAGTAGACGTTAAGGCAATCACCACAACTAGAGAGTAGAACATTTTATATTAATGATTAGAAAGACATGCAAATTCCAAATTTGTATGACCCTATTTACAGTTTTAAAATACACAGAACAAAACAAAATGACACAACCAAAGTGAGAATTGGATAAATCCATAGTCACAGTAGGGTACTTTTCAATTTCTCCCTTTAATGTGCATATAGAAATCAAGAAGGACATAGAAATTCTTTCTACATAAGGTTAACAAACTTGACCTAACTGCTGACATATGTAGAAAAAATTATCTAACAACTGCAGAATATGTGTTTTTTATAAATACACATGGAAAATGTCCAAAAGAAACCCATATGCTGGGTCGTAAGGCAAGTTCTAACAAATTTCAAAGGTATAAATCTAATAAAATATCTTGGGATCTATAATTTAAAACTACAAAAGACTGATGAAAGAAAAACTTAAATAAATGGATACTATATTCAAAGATTAGAAAGATCAATGTCATAATATGAATTCTTCCAAAATATAGATTTACTGAAATTCCTGTCAAAATCTCAGCAAGAATTTTATGGATAACTGATTCTACTAGAGTAGCTAAAACAATTTTGAAAAAGCAGAATAATGTTTGAGAAACTATCCTCTCCTGCCCATGGAGAGTATATGTGCTTGTTACAGAGAGATGGAGGGAGAGGGAGAAAGCACCTCCCAATGAAGTTGTGCCATCACTCCTCCATTTCTCTGTCCTGTTGGGATTTTCAGTACACATGCACATGTGCCCAGCATGTTTGGCATGCTTTTTGAGCTACCAGGTCTGGGACTTGAACTGCCAAGTTTGCTATGTGGGCTGTCTCAACCACTAGGCCATGGAGTCAGCCCAAACTACCCAATTTTAAGATTACTACAGTACTCATGACAGTGTGGTATTGGCAGTAGAGAGTCCAGAAATAGAACCACATAAATATTGTTGAAATAATTGAAAAAGGTACTAAGGTACTCAATAAAGAAAGAGTAGTCTCGTAAACAAATGATGCTAGAACAGATAGGTGCTCATATGTAAAAATATGAACCTAGACACATATCTTACACCTTATATAAAACATAATTCAAAACTGATCATAGATTTAAATGTAAAATATAAAACTTCTAGAAGAAAATATAGGAGAATTTCTATGCAACCCTGGGTTTGCTGATGAGTTTTTAACACAAAACACAATTCCTGAAAAAAAAAAAAAGACAAACTGGATGTTATCAATATTATTAATAAAAGCTTTGCTCTGTATAAGAGACTGATACAAGAATTAAAAAATTAGCAGTGGAATTAAAGAAAATATTTGCAAATCATGTATCTGATAAAGGACTTGTATCCAGAACATATAAAGAACTCTCTGACTTCAACAATGAGAAAATTATGAACCCATTTTTTAAAGTAAGAAGAATATCTGATTAGATACTTTATCAAAGTAGACATACGGATGGCAAATGGAAAAAGATGCTCAACATCATTTGTCATTAGGGAAATATGAATAAAACTCTCTTAATGCAGTCAGGCTACATGCCTATTAGAATGGCTAAAACTATTAAGATTGACAATAGCAAATGCTGATGGGGACACAGAATACCAAAAACTCCTTCACCACCGATGGGGATGCAAAATGATACACTTTGGAAGACAGTTTGGCAATTCCTTATAAAAGTAAACACAGTCTTACTATATGGCCTTTTAGGTATACCTTTAGGTATCTACCCAAGAGAAATGGAATGTCCACACAAGAACTTGTATATAAAAGTCTGTAGCAGCTTTATTCACAATTGCTAAAGAGTGGAACTAACCAAGATATCCTTCAACAGAGTAATGGAAAAACAAGGAAACCATTCATGAATCACTTGGGAGGTTTTTTGCTATAGGGCGCGTGCGCTTGCCAGACAGACAGAGAGAGACAGAGAGACAGAAAGCGAGAAATCATCCCCCAGAGGGGATGGTCGCGCCACAATCCCTTCTCCTCCAATCTCCTCTCGGGATCTTGGGCATGCACGCACACGCGCCCGGCGTGAGTTTTAAGCCACCAGGTCCGGGACCCGAACTGCGGTCGACTACGTGGGAGTCCAGTAACATAGCCATTACGCTAACTGCTGGTTCCCTCATGAATCACTTGGAATGCAATCAAACCTATACAGTCTGATTTGATATTTAGAATGAAATATCAATAAAAATAAGTCTTGGTAAGTTTCGAAAAAGATAAGAGTTTTAACTTGCTTGGCTAGTTTATTTTGTTCCCTGACATGTCATTTTCTACAGTCAAGCTTGAAATATGAGAATTTTAAGTGGCTTTGAAATGAATGACCCTTATGAGTGAACTACTCCTTTCTCCCAAAGTCTCATCTCTTCTTAGGCCACTGAAGATTTATAAAAAAAAAATTTTAAAGAAGTAATTTATTTAACTTTATTTATTTATTTAATTTTAATTTGAACAGAAAGGGACAAAGAGAGAGAGAAAATGAGAAAGCAAGCCACCAGGTCCGGGACTCAAACTGCGGTTGGCCATGTGTGAGTCCAGTTCCTTTACCCACCACACCACCTGCCAGCCCTGAAGGTTTTTAAATTAAGAAGAGAACCCACTTTCTTTTTTTTTTTTTTTTTTTAGAGATTTTTGCTATAGGGCCCGTGCGCTTGCCCGGCAGACAGACAGAGAGAGACATTAGAGACAGAAAGCGAGAAATCACCCCCCAGGGGGATGGCCATGCTGCAATCCCGCCTCCATTCTCCTCTCGGGATCTTGGGCATGTACATACATGCGCCCGGCGTGAGTTTTAAGCCACCGGGTCCAGGACACGAACCGCGGTCGACTACGTGGGAGTCCAGCGACATAGCCATTACACTAACTGCTGGTTCCCGAGAACCCACTTTCTGATAGGAACATACCACTGTATCTATTAGACAATGTGACCTTTAACCTTCTATTTATTCAGTACTTAAAATTTTCTTAAAAGCTAAACCGTGAGTCTGCTCAAAGTCAACCCACCTAATTTTTCTCTTTTGAGCTGCCTAAGCAAAAAATGTTTTATGCTCACTGTTGGATGCCCACAGAGAAACCTCTTTACCATTCTGAATAAAAGTGATATGTGTCCACTGCAATAGGGCATGTGCGCTTGCCAGAAAGAGAGAGACAGAAAGCAAGAAATCACCCCCCAGGGGGATGGCCACGTCGCAATCCCTTCTCCTCCATTCTCCTCTTGGGATCTTGGGCACGCATGCACATGCGCCCATCATGAGTTTAAGCCACAGGGTCCAGGACTCAAATTGCAATCGACTACATGGGAGTCCAGCGACATAGCCATTACGCTAACTGCTGGTCCGAGCAGCTATTGGTCTTACAGCTGTGATTATTGAAATAAATAAAGGTGACACAGTCCTTTGCATACTAGATGGCATTACTGGATGTTACATGGCCTACTGGTATGATATGAATATGCTCCCAGAAACCCATTAGGATTTGATTATACTGATGATATTAAAATGATACTAAGTGAAACTTAATGATACTAAGTGAAAACTTAATTCCTTCATGATGTCCCATGGTAAGACTGAGAGGGTGGAGACTGGTTCGTGGTGACTGCATCATGGAGACACAGTCTCATGAATGGATTAATCATTTCTCTCAAGGCTAGTGAGTACTAGCTCTGGGAGAAGCAGTTAGTTCTCATGAGAGCTGGTTGTTATCAAAGAGATCAGAGGGACCAGCAGTGAGCGTAATGGCTATGTCGCTGGACTCCCATGTAGTTGACCGCGGTTCGAGTCCTGGACCTGGTGGCTTAAACTCACACTGGGCGCGTGTGCATGCCTGCCTAAGGTCCCAAGAAGAGAATGGAGGAGAAGGGATTGCGGCGTGGCCATCCCCCTGGGGGGTGATTTCTTGCTTTCTGTCTCTCTCCGTCCTTCTGTGAGTGTATGCGCCCTATAGCAGAAACCTCTCCAAAAAAAAAAAAAAAAAAGAGATCAGAGAGGACCTATCTCTCTCTGCATGCACCCACCAGCCTTTGTGCTTCTGTTGACCATACTGTAGGCCTAAGACTTTAGACTTTGAAGTTACCAGAATCATACATTTGTGAACAAATCACTATCTTCTTATAAAATTACCCAGGCTCAGGCATTTGTGTTAGCAATACAAAAAAAAAAAAAACAAAAAAAAACCAAACAAACTCAGATGCTGACCACACTGAGATCACACTGTGTGTGTGTGTGTAGGTTTCTAAGATCCTGAAAGCAGGAGGTTCAGGAAAGGAGATCACAACTTGATGAGACCCTATTGAGGGAGCTTTTCCTGTTCTCTCTTTCTCAAGCCTAATCCTAACACTCTCTCTTTCTCTCTCTCTCTCTCTCTCTTTGTATTTATCTCTCTCTCTTATGCATGCACATAGATTCTCTATCATTAACAACATGCATATTGTAAAAAGAAAGAGTATGGCAGTGACTCTAAGAAAATAATGGGAGAGAAGACTGGCAAAGACTAGAACCACAACATGTTCTTCCTGTAGTTACTATTTTCATTACTAGCAGTCAGTTAATTTCCATAAGCCAAGACAAGCAAACTCAGTTCTTATTTTGCAATAATGTATAGCAGAGGTTTCTGGACCTCTGAGCCCAAGAGTGGATTTCAATATTTCAAATGGCAGGCATCCATTTCTTGCAAACAGAGTCATGCCTGCCTCTCATTTCTCTGCTCTATGATGAAAGTACCTCAGCTGAGTCTGAAGTGCTGTTCATTATCTCCTGTTACTAAGGTATCTGTTAGGTATACAGTTCAAATCAATCAAAATGGAAACAAGGATTTTACTCAATACGCGAAGTTCACCCAATAGACAAGTATTATTCAAAACATGGGATCTTTAAGAGAAAAATCACAAAAATAAGAGTTGGAAATGTTTAAAAAGTTTATCTTTCATACGAGAGACAGAGAAAGAGAAATAAACACCCTTACCATGGTCTCATGCCACAATCCCCACCCCTCCTCCGGCCTTTTAGCCAGCTAGGATGATAGGCACACAGGCTGATGGACCCAGGAACTGAATCTCAGTCTTCCATATGGCTCCCAGCAGAGCAGGATAGCAGAGTGTTGTGTTCCTGTTTCTATCATAGCCACTGGATCAAAAGTTGGAATCTGAGCTTAAAATTAAGTTCAACTTGGAAAGAAAATTCTTTGTATTCA
>NW_006159958.1:844084-849519 GCF_000334495.1 Tupaia belangeri chinensis
GCAGGAATTAAAGTACATGTTTATTTTGGTGCAAAAAAAAAAAAAGAAAAAAAAATAGATTTTGAAATCTGGGACCAGAAAATGGCATTAGCGGTAACACATCTGTGTGGCTGACCTGCACAGGAAGGTTTCAGCTTTGCATGTGGAAACTTTCCTGAGTAGGCAGGGCAGGTGTATATCTGTGATCCAGAGCTGTCTGAAGCTGGGGGTGAACTGTGGTGTGCAGATCCTGTTAGGAGTGCTGCCTCTCCTCTGTCTCTTTTGCACACGGAAGAAAAGAAATAAACTTGAAATTCATGCACAGTTTCTGTATAGCATGTGTTTTTCCACGAACATTTTGAAGACACCCTCACATAGACATACACATATATAGATAAAATTGGATCATGTATTTTAGATAAATAATTTTATATAAGCTTTTGCTCTGGTTACTTTAGCATGGCGTTGTATCGATGCAGCATTCATATACAACCCAAACATGGAAAGGAAAGGCTAGTGTCCTGAAGAATCCTCCTTCACATGCGCTACCAGACTCACAAATTACAATTACATACAATACCCTATAGTGCAGAGTGTGACTGGGGTCTTTTCTGGATTTTACCTTCCCCAAATGCAAACTAGCAAGAGGAGCCATTTTACTTCCTCGATCATGGCAGGGCCCTGCAGTGGGTAGGCCTACTCAGTATGCCAGTGAGGCATAACAACAGACCAAACAGTGGCTTCCGCAAGACAAAGGGCCATAGAGGGACACATCCAAGCCTGGTGCCTACATACTTTATTTAAGGCTTTTGATACATGCAAATCAGGATGTACTTCTTTCTATCAGTGGGGCACATTATGAATTCATGCTCATAAATACGACTCATAGCATCATCCTCATGAAGCTCATAAAATGCTCCAGGGCGGGCTTCTGTGTTTGCAAATGTTTTCTGGTGTGGGCAGATAATGTGGCTGTAACTGAGTCAGATATAGACAAGCTGTGGTACTTTGTCTAGTGTGTGTGATAAAATGTCTGTATCCCTGGTGATCCTGAACGTGTGTGGCAAATGAAGCCAAGTTCACTTTAGTTTTCTAGTTGTTGAGTTTCTCTCAACAGGCCCAGGCAATGCTGACAGACTCGCAAAAATCAGAAGATGGAGCTGACAACAGCGTGAGCAGCCCAGGTGCTCCTTGGCACTTGTTATTACAGACACACACTTCACACAGGGGAGGATTATTTTAATTCTGTGGCCTTCAGATCTTATAAATACAAGTAAAAACAAGCAGGTAACTATGACAACTCTACTTCAGAGAGCTTAAGTTTCAAAAATAAACCTATCCATCCAGCTCCTTGATTTTGTTCTCTTAACATATACTTTGTGTTCTCTTCAGTTGGGGAAGAGAATGTTAACTTTGAATGTTACTTCAAAGTCATTTCTCCCAACTGCATATTGAGACACGCCATCTCTGTGTGGGATTGGGCGGAAAGCCTCTGGTCAGCATGGTGGAATCTGACAGAAGAATCTGGAAGATTCTATATGGGGTTGTTTGTATTTCTTGGGTCTAGATATTTGAATGCCTCTCTAGGTTTGGAAAGTTTTCTTCTAGATTCCAGATTCTACGGCCAGATCCCACTTTCTATCTGGTATTGCAACATATATTCTGGGTCTTTCTAGAAACTTCTTGAGCTGCTGCCTGGGTCTCATCTTTCATACTCAGATGAAATAAGACGATTTTTAAACACATGCTGCTCTATGCCTAGGCCCATTTGCCTACCACATCTTTTAAGAGATCCTCATGGCATCTGAGGCTGAATGGTGTGAGTTTCAGGTACGGCCTTTCGCTGCTTCATGGCATCTGTGTCTCTCCTCCCCTGAAGTCAATTTAGGACTTTCTGTTTCTCAAAAAAGCTGGTGAAGGCCCTTCTGACTGGGGTTAACTAGGAGGATGATCTTAAAGAAATCTAAAGGTATCTCTAAGCATTTCTGTCCACGGATCTGCTGATCACTTAGTGATAAGGGATCCCAGCTGAAGCCTACACTGGGTCATCTCAAGGGAAGAGGTTGAGTCTAACAGATAAGGTGGGCCCATCATAAAGCCTTGCTCACCTAGATTCAGCTCAGACCCTGATGAATGCAAGTTCTTTTTGTTTTTATTCTTTATTTTTCTATTTGGAGAGGTTTTCGCTGTAGGGTGTGTGCGCTCGCCAGAAAGACAGAGACAGAGAGACAGAAAGCGAAAAATCACCCCCCGGGGGGATGGCCATGCTGCAATCCCTTCTCCTCCATTCTCCTCTCGGGATCTTGGGCACACATGCACACGTGCCCGGCGTAAGTTTAAGCCACTGGACCTGGGACTCAAACCGTGGTCGGCTACATGGGAGTCTAGCGACATAGCCATTATGCTAATTGCTGGTCCCATGAATGCAGGCTCTTGAAAGAAGACAGAAACATTACACTAAATGCCCTGAATGGTATTTTTCATAAAGCAGCACACCGTCTTTGTTTCCAGGGGGCATTTTTCCATGGTCTGGAAGGTTCCAGGTTCCAAGCTACCTTTAACCCACTGGGAGACCCCATGCAGTATCGAGGCCTAAGAAAGTGATGACATCTGATATATAAAAATTTCTTAAGCTAAAGACTAGGACAGGAGAGGAAGAAAATGGCAGACTGATTCTCATTCAAAAACACCCATAAGTCTCCATGGGTATATTCCAGAAAAACTGGGATTGGGCAGGGAGTTTGCATAGGACATTTGACAAGGTTGAAAAATAAGTATTACTGTGTTCTTTTTACAGATAAAGAAATGGAGAACAGGAGGGGTAATACGACTTAACCAAAGTTACCTGGCCACTAAGCAGTGGCACTGAGATTTGACCCAGTCTCCCCAACTTCAGGATTCACGCTCTTTCTAAGAGACCAATGCACATGCACATCTGCCTCTAAGTACCCTGTGTACTTGCTGGCTGATTGGCTGATTAATAATAAATGATGAATTAGATAGTGCTTCACTTCTAAACTTCACTGCCTCCATGCTGGGTGATCTTGTATACATGTCTTACCCACTCTGTACTAATTTACTGACCACGTCTTATAAATTGTATGGTACCCTTTGCTCCCCACCATTGAAACTGCTGACCTCTATCATTTCCAGTGGGAATGGGAAACACAGAATTTCTCTGCTAGACAGAATAAGAGGTTCCTGCTCTTGGCAATAGGAGTCTATGATTCATAGTTATTCTCTAGTAAACTTGTCCAGATATGGAGACCACCACTCATCTGGCAACTTCTCTCAGAGCCTGGCTACCAGAAGAGCTGGCTCTCTCAGGTGGAGGTTGTCCATGCTGGTGATGGAGGCGAGCTGATAGTTTTCTGGGTAGCCCCTGTGGACTGTTATCTAATGTTTTCTTCCCTTCAAAGAGGAGGGTCTTCTAGGATCCCATGTTAGAGACGAGGTGAAGCTGCTGGTCATCCAGCAGAGGAGGTGGGAAGGTGGCCAGATGTGGCTGACTCTTTCTTGCCACCTACTCTACTGACCTTTGCATTATCTGTATGACTTCCCTCATCCCAGTCACCTCATTGCCCTTTGCCTCCCTCCCTGAAGGTCTGGCTACAGAAGCACCCAACGAGCTGGAAGCAAGGAGCCAGTTAGGAGGGACACAGAAGTGGTCCAGGTGAGGTGACAGGGATAACAATACGGAGACAGGGTCAGTGTCTCACTGGAGAAGATGGGAGTTGAAATCTTCCCTGAGTGATGAGGAGGCAGACGTTGAATTGTCAAGAGAAGCCAGCCCCTACTTCCAAGGAGCCCAAGTTCTGAGGGAAAAGGCGTGGCCTGCAGTGTTTGAGAGAGCAGCCTCTGGAGCCAAGTTCCAGGTCGGAAGCACCGTTCCTCTCCATGGATATTCCCAGACTTGGGAAAGCAGTGTGCAGGAAAGGAGGGATGGTAAGCTAACACCAGAGCCATTGTATGGTCTGGGCCCTCCCATAGTTTAGTGAGAACACACTAGGGCTGAAGGATTTTCTTCCTCTTAACCTTTCTTTCCTCCTCTTAGAATGTGTATGTTCCTTGACCTACCCTGACGCCTTCTTTCTCCTCTTCTGCCTAAACTCCTGTCTGTGCTGTGGGCAACCACTAAATCTAGGGGCCAGGAAAATGACACACCGAGGATTTGAATGTTTTCCTTTTTCACCCTATAAGACATGATCATTTTCTAGAAGAAAATTATCCATCACTACCTCCTTCTTCATTTCAGGCTGGCCAATTCTCAGCTCTCCTCAGGGCAGTAAAAATGCCCTTATTGCTTAGAAACTGTCTGTAATTACATCAGTTTCTGGCCATTAAATCCAGTAAGTTTAAAATGTTGAATATAATATTGCTGGTTTGGGAAATCTTTTAGGCCTGATCCAACTAACTAACTACAACAGCCAGATTCAAAATAAGTGAGGAAAAAAACAGTTTTAATTGGCAAAAAATTATGGTTGTGGACCTCTTGTGGATATAAGAATAAGTTAGAAGTAGACCCAAAGAAAGTTCTGAAGAAACAGAGGGTCAGGACACACTATTTTTCCCAAAAGGACTCAAACCAAGTACTTAGAAAGACAAGCGTAGAAGACCAGACCACCAGGACAATGGCACTAGGATGTCAACCATGGGATGCAGCTGGAATAATTTCCTCACAAGACAAAATAGTGGGAACCAGCAGTTAGCCCAATGGCTATGTCGCTGGACTCCCACGTAGTTGACCGCGGTTCGTGTCCCAGACCCGGTGGCTTAAAACTCACGCCGGGCGCGTGTGCGTGCGTGCCCAAGATCCCGAGAGGAGAATGGAGGAGAAGGGATTGCGGCGTGACCATCCCCCCTGGGGGGTGATTTCTCGCTTTCTGTCTCTATGTCTCTGTCTGTCTGGCGAGCGCACGCGCCCTACAGTGAAAAATCTCTCAAAAAAAAAAGACAAAATAGTCAGGGTGGTAAGCATTGTGTGAGTTACTAAGTGTGAGAACTTGGGACACAAGGGACCAGCAGTTAGCGTAATGGCTATGTCGCTGGACTCCCACGTAGTCGACCGCGGTTCGAGTCCCGGACCCGGTGGCTTAAACTCACGCCGGGCGCATGTGCGTGTGTGCCCAAGATCCCAGGAGGAGAATGGAGGAGAAGGGATTGCGGCGTGGCCATCCCCCTTGGGGGGTGATTTCCTGCTTTCTGTCTCTCTTTCTCTCTCTGTCTGTCTGGCGAGTGCACGTGCCCTATAGCAAAAACCTCTCCAAAAAAAAAAAAAAAGAACTTGGGACACAAGAAGTGAGGAACTGTGTGAGAAGCTATTATGCCAACTTGATTCCAACAATTCTCAGCTGGTCCTTAGAAATAATATATACTGGGTCATATTGAGGTGGTGTTTGCCTAGTGGAGTCACTGATTTTTTTTTTTTTTTTGAGGGGAGGGTGTGTGTGTGTGTG
>NW_006159958.1:850363-857014 GCF_000334495.1 Tupaia belangeri chinensis
GTTTCTGGTTTTTTTTTTTTTTTGAGGGGAGTGTGTGTGTGTGTGTGTGTGTGTGTGTGTGTGTGTGTGATGGGGAGCTTTGAGATGGGAAAAGAGTAAATAGGAGAAGTGGCTTAACAGCGCCCATTGCTAGCCCTTCTCTGAACTTCCTGTTAGAAACGGGAGTGAAGCAAAATGATGGCAAATCAGCAAAGCCAAATTGGTCCCACAGCTCCTTTCTCTCCTGTAGTCTTTACAAAGTTAAGACACTTTTGACCACTAAACCATCCAGTGGTGATTCAGCCACGATAACAGAGGGACCATCAGGAAAATGATCATGATATAAAGTGAAAAACATAAAATATAAAGACTTGTGTGGACCATGAGTGCAGGGAGATGGAGTATGTATGGATAATATTAAGCTTGAGACCTCCAGTGCTATAAGAAAATTACATGTCATCTTATTCCCAAGGCCCTCAGTCAAGTAAGAGGTGAGCAGAAAAGAAAGCACAATCATATGGGAGATGAAGATACATGAAAAGCTCTTTTGGCAAATTTAAGGGTCCTGAAAATATAGCATTAATTCCATGACTGAGAAAATGGGCATGAGGAGCACCTACTACGTGCTGGACTCTGTATAGCTTCTGCAGATATAGCCTAAGAGGGTGTCAAGTCAGAGCTTCCAGTATGAGAAAGATAATTAAAATGTGATAAATAAAACAATTTGAAATCAGAGGAGGTGTCATAAACAGCAGGGAGAGAAGAGAAACAGTGGATTAGGGTTGGTCAGGACAGTCATTCTGAGGAATTGACACTTGCACTGAAGGTAGACTGATGAGGAATCAGTCATTAGAATATCCCAGGGAACTAGCGGAGAGGAAAGGCCCCTTGGCCTAGTGGTTGTGGGAGCCAGATCCCACATGGCCAAACATGTGGCTTGAATCCTGGCCCCAGTGCTTGTAAAACACACCGGACACATGTGTGTGCATGCCCTAAATCTTGGATAGGATAGAGAAATGGAGATGAGACTGCAACATGACCATATGCTATAGGGTGGGGAGATGCTCTCTGTCTCTCCTTCCCTCTCTGTTTCTCTCCCTGGAGAGTGCACACACCCTCTGGGAAAAACAAAAAAGGACTGTCTACGGAAACTTGTACTCTATAAAAAGGGTGATGACAGAAATCAGGAAGGTCCTGGTAGGAACGAGCCTGGAAAATCTGGAGGAGATTTGGAAGCTGCAGAAGTAGTAGGGTCTAGCTGAAGCAGGGAGCCAGTTAGGAGGGACACAGAAGTGATCCAGGTGGGATGACAGGGATAAGACTCCACGTCCAGGAACTCATATACCTGCACCAGGCCCCCAGTCACACTGAATCAGTCCTCTGCCCCTCCTTTCCACTGAGCCCTCAATTAAGCCTGGATAAGATGCCAGGTTGACTGTTGTCCTCAATGGCAGAGATTGCACCTTGGTGGAGTATATCAGAGAAGCCAAGCACTGAAGACCCTTTCTTGTAGTGCTAAATGTCTATGTTAGCCTCTTTTGTTGGAATGAGGGAAAAGTCTGTATCCTTTATCATATGGAAATAGAACTTGGGATTGCTACTGGAATAAAGTAACTCAAGTATTTATTAGAGAAAAGGAGGAAAAGATGCATACAGAGCTTATATATGAAAATAAGCGATATGATTACATATTAGTTCTTGGAGTGGAGAAATCAACTCTGAAAATCATTAGTCAGTTTTCAACAGACTCACTAGATGACCATTTTAGTTTTTAGTAAGTGACTACATTTTTTTTGAGAGAGATATTTTTGCTATAGGGCACATGCGCCCACCAGAGAGACAGAAAGTAAGAAATCATCTTTCCCAGGAGGGTTGGCCATGCCACAATCTCTTCTCTTCCATTATCCTCTTAAGATTTTGGGCATGCACACACACATGCCTGGTGTGAGTTTTAAGTCACTGGGTCTGGGACTTGAACTGCATTTGACTATATGGGAGTCCAGCAATGTAAATGCTAATGCCACTTGCTAGTCCCAGTGACCACTATTGAAAACTTGGTGAAACTGTCACCTCAACAAGTGAAGTCTTTCACCTCCTCCTGGAACACATGTTACAACGCAGGAAACAGGGCAATTGGTTTAAGTGCAGCTGTAATTCCTGTTCAAAACATGCTCTACTGGTCACTGATCAAAGGCACTTTTGCTATAGTAAATCCACTGAATCTACAAATGTAAGGGGCGATTTGAGAGAGGTCAGAGGCTTAGAACCTTGTACCTGGTCCTCACAGATCCTCAGAGACACCATCACATAGAACTGCTATGGCATCAACTATGGATATGTAAGGTAGAACAAAGGGCCTCAGGGACGGTGGGACACAGAAGGTCAAGGTGGCCAGGCCTGGAAATTGAAGGGTAGGCCGACATTCCAGAATCCTCAGTCTGGGCTGAGACCTGAGTCTCCCATCAGGAAGATAGCTAAGGGGACTCTTCAGGGCTGGTGGGTAGATCTGTGACCACAGGCAATCACAGCCAATGAAGTGTAGGCCCAAGGAGTGGCCAGCTTTGAGAATATGCTGCTTACTTCCTGGGACTTTGAGGCAACCACCTCCCTGAGACCCGCCATCACCTCAAGACTTTCCTCAACATGTACCAGAATGAGGCTACACACAGTCAGAGAATCATCGGAAACAGGAACTGGCAGAAGTACTTGAGCTGACAGTCAACTCATTTCTGCTTCAGTTTTGCTTTGTCTTCTAAATTTTGACCTTCTATTTCTGTGATGCTAACAAAATGGTAAGAGCTGATGAAATTCTTCCAAATTGGTAAAATGGAAAGGAAAACAAAAACAGAAAGAAAAATTCAAGCACATTTGGTTTATATGATTAAAGCCATCAGGCACAGATTAGTCAAATTAGGCCTGATGTTGACTGCTAGACAGCTGAAGATTCCCATACTGGCTGTTATTTTTATTGAGGGATTTGATCAAACTGACAGACTGCATTTGGAGACATTTTAATAATGATGATTCTGAGAAAATGAACAGCCCCTTTGCAAGATCTCACCCTCCACTCCCTCAGGCTGGTCCATAATTTGAGAATATTCTATGTGATGCCTTTGAGAAAGTCTGGCATGGAAGGAAAGAGGGGAATTCTGAAGGTGGTGGATTTTTGCCTCAGAGACAGGTCAGCTGTCAGCTGACTCCAAAGCATCCATTATGCACAGCTGAGTGATGACAGGGAGTTATGTGTGTGGCGTTGTGGGGAGGCAGTTGGAAGACTCCTGGGAGAAGTCAGCTGACCCGCACACTCACGACTCTGGGGCAAAGCTGATGGACCACATGGAGCTCAGCAAAATTTATATGCACGGGAAACAACTTCCTGGCCAAGTGTCAAACTGGTCTTGAGATAAAATTAACTGAAGCAAGTCCCACAGGCTTCTGGAGGCAACATCAAAGAGCCTGGATTCCTCTATTAAAGGTAATGGGCTGAGCTGACCAGCCTTCTCAGGCCTCTGTCCCTCATCCTCATGGTAACCCACGGTGGAAGGCAAAGAGGGAAGAGTGGCTGGTGCTGATGGCAGGACATGGCTTGGGGTCCTGGACTCAAAGTTGTTGTAAACACCATGGGGCTATACTCCCAGACAACCTTGTGCACTTTAACAGAACGCCAGAGCTTTGGTCCAACTGAGTCTCCGATGGGTGAAGCCGAGGCTCTAGAAAATTCTCAGGTTGGTGCAGACTCTGCTTATTCATCTTTGCAGAGCACAGAGGGACACATGAAGAGATGGCCTCATAGGAGTCAGGGTCCCAGAGGGGGCTTTCCCTTCCAATCTTGGTGAGCTACCATTGGGGAGTTCTCAGGAACAGGCCATTTGGCTACAAAGAGGGGAGGCTTTACCATTATTTGTTGGCATTTTTCTTAATGGCCCACAGCACAAAGTTAGGTCTCTTGGAAACCTAAGAACATTATCCAAGAAGAAAGCTTTTCAAGTATTTTCAGATGAGTTAGGCTATTAACTTACAAGTACTTCATGAACCCCAGTTCAAAGGCATCTGGCTTTGTATTCTTAGAAGGTTTTCGCTGAACAAAGACAGGAAAATAAATTGAGACTGAAAAACCGATTTCAGTAGAGAATAAAGGGGGAACTCCTACTCTTCCTTTTAATGTAGGTGCTGCTATGTCTTCCTTCAGAACAGCCTCCTTTTACATCCAGGGTCCCTTAAATCCACCGGGCTCAGGAGTCTTTACACAGAGCAAAGGCAATGCAGGGGAGGGGGGCTGCCTCTACACTTCTAAGCAGAGAAGGTAATCCTTCTTCCACTTACCCTCGGTGGCCAGTGTGTTTGATAACTGTGTGTGCAGCGGGGTGGGAGGAGGGGGTTTTAAAAACCTGGATGGACTCATTTATCCTCCAGTTGGGGACATGATGGAGAAGAGATGCAAAATATCAGCTGTATACGTTCTGCCTGATTCTCTCGGGTCTTAGTTGACAATAGTGACAGTGAAGAGCATGACATGCGTTACCCCAACTGACCCCACACCAACAGGAGTCCTGGTCCGACTCTCACCAACAGAGGAGGAAACTGCCACCTCGAGAGCAAGGTGACTTTTTTTTTTTTTGGAGAAGTTTTTTGTTTGTTTGTTTGTTTGTTTGTTTTTGCTATAGGGCACTTGCACTCGCCAGACAGACAGAGACAGAGAGACAGAAAGCGAGAAATCACCCCCCAGGGAGGATGGCCACACCACAATCCCTTGTCCTCCATTCTCCTCTTGGGATCTTGGGCATGCATGCACACGTGCCTGGTGTGAATTTAAGCCACCAGGTCTGGGACTTGAACTGCAGTTGACTACATGGGAGTCCAGCAACATAGCCATTACACCAACTGCTGGTCCCTATGCCACACTTTTTCAATCCATTCATCTATTCATGGACATTTGGGCTAGTTCCATGTCTTATCAATTGTAAATAATGTTGCAATAAACATAAATGCACAATCACTTTTCCAACTGAGTGTATTCCTATCCTTTGGGAAAATACCCAGGAGTGGAAATGCTGGATCACATGGTAGCTCTATTTGTGGATCTTTGAGGAACCACCATATTGTTTTCCCCAGTGGCTGTACTCATTTATATTTCCACCAACAGTATAGGAGAGTTCCATTTTCACCACAGCCTTGCCAGCACTTACTATTTTTTGCTTTTATAATCTTGCCATTCTGACTGGGGTTAGGTGGTATCTCATTGGCTTTTTTATTTGCATCTCCTTTATGATAAAGGACATTGAGCATTTTTCATATGATTTTTGGCTATTCGTACATCTTTGATAAGAGTTGCTTGTTCTGCTCATTTTCCCATTTTTTAAATTGGGTTGATAATTTTTTTTTGGCAAGCCACTTGAGTTCCCTGTGTATTCTGGCTATCAGTCCCTTATCTGAGGCATAGTTTACAAAGATATTCTCCCATTCTGAGAGCTATCAAGTCTCACTAACTACTGTGTCTTTTGCTGTGCAGAAACTTCTTAATTTGATGTAATTCTACTTGTATATTTTTGGGATTAACACCTGTGCTTTGGGCGGAAGTCTTAAATAAGAAGTCTTTGCCTTCTCCAGTGTCCCCCAAAGTTCCCCCAGTGTTTTCCAGAAGTAGTTTTTATTTTTATTTTTTAAATTAGTTAACTTTGTTTTTGTGTACTCATTTTAATTTGACCATAGTGGGACAGAGAGAGAAAGTGAGAAGACAAGCCACCAGATCTGGGACTCAAACCACACTTGGCCATGTGGGAGTCCAGCGCCCTTAACCACCACACCACTTGCTGACTCCCGGCAGTTGTTTTATAGTTTGAGGTCTTAGGTTTAGGTCTTTTATTCACTTTGAGTTGATTTTTGCATATGGTGAGAGAGATAGGGGTCCAGATTCATTTTTCTGCAGGTGGATACCCAATTTTTCCAGCATCATTTGCTAAACAGATTTTCTTTACTGATTGACTGGTGCCCTGTATCAAAAATGAGTTGACTGTATGTTTTGGAGTTTATTTCTGAGGTTTCTATTCTGTTCCATTGGTCTGTTTTTGTGCCAATACCATGCTGTTTTGATTATCATAGCTTTGAAATTTATTTGTGGTCAGGGAGTGAGATGCCTTCTACTCTGCTCTTCTTGCACAGGATTGCTTGGCAATAAAGGGTCTTTTATGATTTCAGATAAATTCTATGATTTCCTTTTGTAGATCTGTGAAAAATGTCTCTGGTATTTTGATTGAGATTGTGTTAAATATGTAAGTTAATTTGGGTAGAATTCTCATTTTGATTATATTAATTCTTCCAATCCAGGAACATGGGATGTCGTCCTTCCACTTTTTTGTGTCGTTTTAAATTTCTTTTTTTAGATTTTTCATAGTTTTCCTATAGAGGTCTTTGGCTTCCTTAGTTAGATTTTTTCCTGGGTATTTTATACTTTTGGTGGTATGGTATAAATGGGATTACTTTCTTCAGTTCTACTTCAGTCTGCTTGTTACTCATATATTGAAATGCTGTAGATTTGTGTATGTTGATTTTGTATCCTGTCACTTTACTGTATTTATTTATCACCTCTAGGAGTTTGTTCATGGATACCTTTGGGTTTTCTATGTATACAATCGTGTCATCTGTAAATAAAGATAATTTCACCTCTTCTTTCCC
>NW_006159958.1:857024-866803 GCF_000334495.1 Tupaia belangeri chinensis
TCGAATGCCTTTTATTTTATTCTCTTTTCTGATTGCATTGGCTAGGTCTTCTGGCACTATATTGAAAAGGAGTGGAGAATGTGGGCAGCCTTGCCTTATACCAATTTTTAGTGGAAAAGCTTTCAGCTGTCCCCCTCCCCTCATTCAGTATGACATTAACTATGGATTTTTCATAGATGGCTTTTTTTATGTTGAGAAATATTCCTTCCATGCTCACTTTGCTAAGAGTCTTAATCATGAAGGGATGCTATATTTTATTAAACACTTTTTTCTGCATAAATTGATAAGATCATATGGTTTTTATCTTTCTGTTAATATGATGTATTATGTTTATGGTTTTGTGAATGTTGAACCACCCTTGCATCCCTGGTCATGATGCATAATCTTTTTTTATATGCTGTTGGATACAATTTGCTAGTATCTTGTTGAGAATTTTTTCATCTATATTTATCAGAGATATTGGTCTCTAGTTTTCCTTTTTTGTCATATCCTTATCTTTTTTGGGGATAAAGGTGATAAAGGCTTCATAAAATGTATTTGGGAGGGTTCCTTCCATTTGAATCATTAGAAATAGTTTGAGTAGAATGGGGGTTAACTCTTCTTTAAAAGTTGTATAGATATGGGATCAGCAGATGGCATAATGATTACATTGCTGGACTCCCACATAGTCAATCGCGGTTTGAGTCCCAGACCTGGCAGCTTAACACTCATGCCAGGGATATGTGCGTGCATGCCCCAAATCCCAGGAGGAGAATGGAGGAGAAGGGATAAAGGCATGGCCATCCCCCCCGGGGGGTGATTTCTTGCTATCTGTCTCTCGGTCTCTGTCTGTCTCTCCAGTGAGCACATATGTCATATAGCAAAAATCTTTCTCTAAAAAAAAGAAAAGTTTTGTATAATTCAGAAGTGAAGCTATCAGGACCTGGGCTTTTCTTTTTTTGGGAGGTTATTTATTACTGAATCATTCTCATTGCTCGTTATGGGTCTATTCAGGCTTTCTATGTCTTCCTGATACAATCTTGGTAGAAGAGATGCACCCAGGAATTTGTCCATGATGTCCAGGTTTTCTTGCTTGTTGGCGCACAGTCATTCATAGTATTCTCTAATGATGCTTTGTATTTCTATTATGTCTTTTGTAATATTGCCTCTTTCATTCACTGTGAATTTGATTTACCTGGTTCCTTTCTCTCTTCTTCATTATTCTAGTTAATGGTGTGTCAATTTTGCTTACCTTTTCAAGAAACTAGATTTTGGTTTCATTAGTTTTCTGTACAGTTTATTTTCTATATCCTTCATTTCTGCTCAAATCTTCATTACTTATTTTCTCCTGCCATTTTTTGTTGTTTTTCCAATTCCCTGTTCATTTGCCATTTTCCCATCTTTTTCTTATGTGCACTAATTGCTATGAACTTCCCTTTTATGACTGCTTTTTGCTGTGTCCCATAGGTTATGGAAACGTTGTACTCATTATCATTGGTTTCAATAAATCTTTTGAATTCAGTAATAATTTATTAAAGTTCATAAGTCATCCTGGAATAGATTATTCAGTTTCCATACATTGGTGTATTTTTGAGGTTTTCTTTCTGAAATTAATGATCAAGTTTAATTCCATCATGGTTGGAGAAAATGCTGGATATAGTTTTTATGCCTTTGAATATATAAAGGCTTGTTTTGTACATGTGGTCAATCTTTGAAAAGATTCTATGCGGGGATGAGAAAACTGTATATTTCCTAGTTTTGGGGTGGAAGGTTCTATAGATGTCTATCAAGTCCATTTGATTTATGGTATCATTTAGATCCTTTATCTCTTTATTTTTTGCTTATTTTTTTCACCACACCATTTGCTGCTCCCTGGATTAGTTTTGATAGACAGATCTGGATGAACTGTCCAAAGGAGATAGTTGGGTTCTGAGATCCCCAATAATTAGTGTGTTGCAGTCTAGCTCTCCTTTTAGATCTAGCAATCTTTCTTTCATGTATTTGAGTGCCGTTGAGTTGGGTGCATAGATATTTGTAAGTGTTATATCTTCTTGATGAATTAACCCTTTTACTACTATACACTTCTTTGTCTCTTCTTAAAGTTTTTGTCTTAAAGCCTATTTTGTCTGATATCAGTATTGTGACTCCAGCCCTGTTTTGGTTTCCATTTGCATGGAATACCTTTCTCCAGCCCTTCACTTTCAGTTTATGTAAGTCTTTATACATGAGGTGCATTTATTGTAGGCAACAGATAGAGGATTTCTGTTTTTTTTTTTTTTTTTTAATTATTTTTTAAAATCCATTCAGCCAGTCTGTGTCTATCAACTGGGGAATTCCATCCATTAACAATCAACGTTATTATAGATATTTCTGGACTTGTCCTTACCATTATGTTATTCACTTTCTTGGCTGTTTTTTGCTCTTTAATTTCTGTCTGTCTCCCTTTAGTTTTCCTGGTATTGCATGCCCTTCAGTACTTCTTGAAGACTGGTCTGGTGTTGGTAAATTCTCTAACTTTGTTTATCTAAGAATGCTTTTTTATCTTTTCTTCCCATGTAAAGGATAGTCTTGCTGAATAGCAATTTTGGTTGAAAAAACAAATTTTTTTTTGAGAGGCTTTTGCTATAGGGCATGTGCGCTTGCCAGAAAGACAGAGACAGAGAGACAGAAAACGAGAAATAACCCCCCAGGGGGGATAGCCATGCCACAATCCCTTCTCCTCCATTCTCCTCTCGGGATCTTGGGCATGCACGCACACGCGCCCAGTGTGAGTTTTAAGCCACCGGGTCCGGGACGCAAACCGCAGTCAACTACGTGGAAGTCCAGCGACATAGCCATTATGCTGACTGCTGGTCCTGAAAAAATTTTTTTGAATACATCTTTCCATTCTTTTCCTTGCTTGCATTTTTTTCTGTTGAGAGGTCCAATGTTAGTCTGGTGGGATAACCTTTGTAAGTAACTTGACATTTCTCTCTTAGCATTTTTAGAATCTTCTCTTTACCCGTGATTTTGGCCAATCTAGCTATGATGTATCATGGCTGATTCTATTTGGAGTCTTCTGTATTTCTTGAGTCTGGATGTTTGAATGCTTCTCTAGGTTTAGAAAGTTTTCTTCTAGGATTTCATGGAATAGATTATTAATGCCCTTATTAGATTCTTCACCTCCAGGGATACCAATTAATTGGATGTTTGGGCATTTAATAGTATCTAGTATTTACTTTGAATGCTTTTGAGGGAGGTTTTGATTCCTTGTATTACAGCCTTCATCTCTCTAACAATTCTGTTTGATTCTTTTTTATGGTGTCCATTTCTTCTTTCAAATCATGGAAGGACTTCCTTATCTTCTAGAGTTCATTGTCTCTTTTCTCTTGCATCTCTTTTAGTTTTGTCACTATGAATATTCTGAACTGTTTATCTGACATTTCCACAAGTTCTATGTACTGTCTTTGGATGATGAGGAGTTGTTCTTTTCCTTCGAGGTAGAGATATTTTCTTGGTTTCTCATATTTCTTGTGCCTCTGCACTGGTTTCTGGTCATCTGATGGAGGATATGTTTCTTCCTAATTTCTTGGAGTTAATTCTGTAATGTCAGAGGGAAAGATGTGCTCTATGTATCTTGTGTGTACTTTAAAGAGGAGCTCATGTTCTGACCAGAGAATAGTGTATGTAGCCAGCTTTGTGGTGCTTATTTTCTCCCCATAGTCTCAGGTTCAAGTACACCTGGGCCTAACCTGGAGGATGTAGCTAAAGGAAGCATGTCACATGGACCAGAAAAATATGAAGTCTCAAAGAACACCAGGTATTCCAAAAGTCACTGACAGGGTAGGTGAGCCACAGTCTCTCTGCAGCTCTGTTTCCCTGATACTCACCCTAAAACCTGTCCCTTCATTGCTTGAGCCAGATGTCTCAATCCATTGTACATTTTTACAGCATATGATAAGGGTTCCCAAAATATAAATGAATTGCATGCCAGGCAAGTCAAAGATATTACTGTACGCAATAACTTTTCCCATTCTTGTGTCTGTTAATTTTTTTTCCCTGAGTCCCTCCTTCCCATCCCTAACTGTCTACCCCCTTATACAACCTCTGCATCTACATTTAACTGTCTCTGCTATTGTATCTTCCAATCTTTCAGTTTCTTCCATGAAGTACAGACATTCAGTATATATACATACAAGATCTATCTTTCATAGTCTGGCTTGCTTTGCTTAGCATTAAATCTATATTCATCCACTTTATATCAGATGACAGGATGTCTTTTTATTTATTTATTTATTTATTTATTTATTTATAGCTGAGTAGTATTCTATAGTGAGTATATGCTATATTTTTTCTGTCTAGTCATCTGTTCTTGGGCACTTAGGTTGATTCCATGTCATAGCAATTGTGAATAATGCTGCAATAAACATAAATGCGCAAGTGTCTTTCTGACTGAGTGCTTTCCTATCCTTAGGGTAAAGACCCAGGAGTGGTATTACTGGTTGTATGGGAGTTCTTTTTGTAAGTCTTTAAGGAAACTCCATATTGTTCTGCACAGTGGTGTACTAATTAACATTACCATCAACAATGTAAGAGGGTTCCTATTTCACTCCAATCTCATTATTATTATTTTTTTCAATCACAGCCATTCTGACTAGGGTTAAATGCATCTCATTGTGGTTCTGATTTGCATTTCCCTTATAACAAGAGATGGGGAACATTTTTTCATATGTCTTTTGGCCATTCATATGTCTTCCTTCAAGAGCTGTCTGTGCAGTTCATTTGCTCACTTTTTAGTTGGACTGTTAGTTTTTTTGTGGGCAAGCTGCTTGTGTTCCCTAAAATTTCTACATAGGTCTTTTTATTCAAAAATTATTTATTTTGTTGTGAAAGAGAGAGAGAAGGAGGCACCCTCAGCAGGGTTTCATAATGCTGCAATCTCCCCATCAGACTGTCAGCTAGCAAGGATCACAAGTGTATGAGTACAGCGTGTTTCAGGTAAACCTGGAATCTGAACTGTGGTCTTCCACGTGGCTCTAGCATTGCAGAACGTCACCCTACTGCCTGTTCTGGACCTACATAGGTGTTTTTCATATCTTCCATATCTCTGCTGAACGTCTGAACATGTGGAAAAGAATTATAACTATTTTTCCATCTTTGCCTGCCCACTCTAATATCTGTGCCAGTTCTGGACTAGCTGTTTGTTTGTTTGTTTTTAACAATTATTTATTTAATTTAGTTTATTCATTCATTTTTATTTTACTTTGACCAGAGAGAGACAGAGAGAGAGTGAGAGAAAGTGAGAAAGTAAGCCACCAGGTTGGGAACACAAACTGTGGTCAGCCATGTGGAAGTATCCAGTGCCTTAACCACCACACCACCTGCTAGTCCATGGATTAGTTTTTATAGACTGTGTTTTTCTGTTTCTTTGCATGCCATATAATCTTTGATGCCAAACATTATAAAATTTACCTTGTTGGCTACTTTATATTTTTGCATTCTTTGTTCTTTCTTTGGCTAGTTGGTTTACAAGAAACATTTTGAGCTTATGGAGTTCTTTGTTTTTCTGATTGGCTAGGCAAGACTGGAGCAGCGCTCAGCCAAGGGCTAATTTATTCCTCACTACTGAGGCAAAACCCTTCTGTATATTCTACCCCATACACCATATGAATTAGAAATTTTTCCAGTTTGACTGCTGGGAACAGGCACCATTATTCCAGGTCCTGTTGGAGCACTGAGCACTATTCCTTTAAGCCCTTTGGATGGCACTCTGCCTGGCCTCACACATAGGAAGTCATCAACACTGCTGAAACTCAAGGAGGACTGTCTACAGATTTCCAAGGTTCCTCTTCAGCATTGTATTCTGTGAACTCCAGCTGCCTTGGACTCCCTCTACTCCCCTCCCTGTCTCCTCAGCTCCAGGAATCTGCTGGGCCCTACCTCAGTTTACTTTCCATATGCCATGGCCTGTAAATTCCCAAGGCAGTACAGCTGAGGAAATCAAAGACTCACCTCCTTTGCGTACCATCTACCAGAGGTCATTATCTTTTATTGTCTGACATCCAGTGTCTAAAAACTGCTGTTTTATGCATTTTCTACTCTTTGCTCTTTTGGCTATTTCAAGCAAGAGGGTAATGGGCCCTGTTACTCCATCCTGACCAGAACTGGATGTCTTCATGTATTAATTTGTCATGCTTGTATGTCCAAAATATATCTAACTGTTCCTCATATCATTGGATACCTGAAATACTTGTGTTTTTTCTTTTCTTCTTTTTTTTTTGTGCACATGCATTAGTTTGCAATATACTCTAAGGTTACAGAGCAACGCAGACAACCAACAATATATACAGTTCAGTCATGGTAGTAATGTTTTCATTCAAAAAACAGATTAACTTTTTTAAAAGGCTAGGAACTGACTCATTCTTATGGATTTAAAGATGGGTGGCAACCACCACATTTTATTTTGGCATAGATATAGCCAAATTAATTATATATTTTAGTCTAGAATACATGGCTCTAACTGAACAAGACTAAAATTTGAGTGGGTTCGATTCACTACTTCATTTAGACTTCTTACACCTTAAACAACCAATGCAGTCAACTATATCATATGGAGCTGTGTCCCAATTTGATATTGCTCCAATTTGCTGGCATTTCTCTAAGTCTTGTGTCTCATGTGTCTAGGACTTCTATTTACAGGAGAGATGAAGAGTTATGAGAAGAGATTCCCCCCATCACAGCTACCCAATTCTGATAATCCTGGATTCAGTGTTCTGTCCACTGAGAATTCTATGTGGAATGCCTGAGATGTTTGTGCTCTGCACTGTCCACTAAACTGGCTCAAAAGCTCACATTCCAATGGAGCCAAAGTAGGGTGAACTAGGTCATCCTACAACCTTCATTGGAAAGACAACAGCAACCATATGCAGCCTGTGGTGCTTAGCAGATGTCCTGGAAGAAGCAACTTCTCTATCACTTCGTATGAAAAATGTGAAGGCAGCGACAGAGCACAGTTACTAAGGTACAATTTGCTGCCCGGGCTTTGGGGTTCATCTAGGTTGGTGATCTATTGTTAGAGAGAAGGCGTAGAAGTTCTCTTCTTCACCTCCTGACAAATTAAAAATACTTTGTTGTTTGCAAAGAACAATTTTATAGCATTATGTTAGGGGGTCACAATAAAGCATTGGTATGGGTTTTGCTTTTGAAAGTATTTGTCTTATTTGACCTGATATTTAGGTGATTTTGAGGCACACCATTAAGTACATAGAAACAAAACATTAGATCAAAAGATCAAACTTAAAAAGAATGCCTACAAGATCAAAGCCTCTGTTCATCCTCTCTTGCTGCAGGAGTGTCTATAGCAGAGGGAGAAAACATTTCTTTTTGAGAAATATCCTTTTCAAAGAAAGATTAGAATCCAGCTTTAAGAGGATGGCCAAAGGGTGGAGAAATAAGGGGTGGGGAGAAATCAGTAATGGCATTCAAAGCAAACGGTTTAGCTACTAGTTCTGACAAGTTGGTACATCATCTAATGTCTGAATGTTCATGAGAAAACTACACAGCTGCTGATGAGGCTTGCTCAGAATCGTTCGTAACATTTACAGTGTCCAAGGTAACACCATCTGCCCAAGAAATGCGCAGTTCTGCCCTGCCCTCCCACTAAGACTGACCCAGCTGCTGCTGCCATCAACCACCAGGCAGAGCAGGTGGTTAATGAGCTGTCTTCACTGAGCATGGGCTTTGCCTATGGCTGTATTAAAGAAGGGATAATGATAATGAATGGGAAATCAATGTGAAAAGGATCATGAACCAGCCCCTTTCCCAGCTCCTGATTGCAGGATTCCTCAGTGACAGAATATGTAATAGATGAGACTACTACTGACCCATAGGACCCAACTTAGCATCTCAGAGGAGAAAATGTCTGTGAATATCAGACGCCTGGCACAATGACTGACCTCAAACTGTATGGAGTTCAATTCAATGACTAGCTTGGTACCCTTAACCTCATCCCAATTTGGCAAAATACTCCTTTCTCCAAAACTCTAAGGAATCCCTACATTCTGGTTACTTGGATGTTGGAGTTTCCCTCCAGGGCAGACTGTTCCTTTCAAATATCATCTGTGTTCTCAAGCTGTCCCAAGACTCAAAGTTTTAGACTGTCTCTTGCTTCTTTGGCCAATCCTAGGTCAAAGTTTTAGTCTTTGCACCCTTCACTTGGCTGAGAGAAAAAGTCAAAGGAAAACAACTGGTGATAGAAAAAGAATAAAACTTCTGGGCCAGTCAGTGGCATGGAGGTTAAGAGAGCTGGATCCCACATGTCTGACTGCATGGTTCAAATCCCAGACCCGGCAGCTTGAAAAACATGCTAGGTGCATGAGTGTGCATCCGTGCCCAAAATCCCAAGAGGAGAATGGAGGATAAGGGTTTGTGGTGTGGCAATGACCCTACGGGGGTGCTTTCTCACTCTCTCTCTGTCCCTCCAGTGAGTGTATAATGCCTTATAGCAAAATTAAAAAAAGAAAAAAAAAGAAATAAAAACTCAAGACAGATAGACTACAAGATAGACCTCTGAGCTGAACACCTCTTTGCCTTCGCTCTTTCTTACCACAGTATATGACACAAATTTGACTACATACAATCAAATTCTACCAGGAAACAATCAATATAAGATGAACAAACCCAAAGATAAACAATAAACTGGGAAAATGCTTGCCACACAGATCACAAAGGGCTTGTTTGCGAGTAAGGAGCTCCAGCAAATCAATAAGCATAAGGTCAACTCAAACAAATTGGGCAAAACATATGAAAAGACAGTTCACTCTTAGACAGGAAGTTGTGCTTAATCTTATAGTAAGTAAAACACAAACAACTGGCAACATGCATTTTCGAATATCTGATTAGCAAAGATAAAGCAACTGAGGGGGAAGTGGGAAAGAAAAGGACATACAGTGTGTCTAGTGGCTGACGTTGTGTAAAGGGGGAGGAAACACCTTCTTGCATATGCCTAAAGCATCTTTGGGGTGAGACAGAGAAAAAAACGGTGACAATGGCTGCCTTTGGGGAAGAGCATTTGGTGTCTGGAGAACAGGATTGGAGTGTTCACTTTATGTTCTTTTTAGTGACTAAATTGGAACTAGAAATTGCCTGAAAGCTGAACTACTTTTATCAGGGAAAGAATTATCAGGGAAGGATGATGTTTTCTGGGACCATGTTTTGATGAACATGCTGATAGTTTAGGCTGAAGGAGGGGGTTCTTTGTACTGAGATTGATACAAGAATCTATAGAGATATTGATATTTAATATAATTATGGTGAATTAAGGTTTGTAGAGGTCTTTTATTCATCATCATCTTTAATTCCTCTAATAGCATTATATTGATTGCTGTTTTTCATAGGGCAGGAGTGAGGCTCAGAGAAACAGCTCCCTTTGGCCAGAGAGTGAAGTTCCAGAGCTCGGATGTGGCACTGTGCTAACGTGGGAGCTGCTACAAGTTGCATTTTGGATCTGCCCAGCTCAGGACTCAGAGGCTATGAACCCGGCACAGGCCGGGGAGGAGAGCCCATGAGGGAGTACAAGCAGATGGAGATGGAAGCTGGGACGACCCGCGGAGGGGCCAGGAGCATGCAGCACAAGGTCTAAGAGTAACCAGACCTCTAGGAGGATGAGGGCACGAGGGAAAGGTCAGGAAAAAAAGCTTCTCCAGGGCCCCATTCACACCCAAGGCTGCAGCAACAGCCATGGCTAAGGGGAAAAGGAGGTTGGGGCTGGGGGAAGAAAGACGCATTCAGGCTGCACTCAGGTGTGGCACAAGAATATGGGT
>NW_006159958.1:866815-869995 GCF_000334495.1 Tupaia belangeri chinensis
GCTGAAACCACAGAGTATCTTCCTTCTATTCCATGCTCAGGCCTTCCTGCACCTAGAGCCTTCTCTTTCCAAGCTTGCCCTTATCTCTTGCCTTCAGTCCCTCTGCAAGATTTTTACCCTAGGAGCGACAGTTGTCCAGGAAGCAGAAGTCCAACCACTCTGCAAAAGATGTCTGTTATTGCTTACGGCACATGACAAGGGCCACAGACTACAAGGCCCACCAGCTCAGACCATGTCTTTCTTGAGGACAGGGTGCTGTGATTTCCTTTTTTTTTTTTTTTTTTCATGTACTGTTCATGCAAACCACCCACTAAGATGCCACAGAGAGGGTGATGCAGAAGGCTGTGAAAGAGCCCTGTCAATCCCTGTTGAATCCCTATGGGCAATCCTGGCAAAGTCAGAGAGCCTGGGAGAAGCCCTAGAAGCTTTTGGAAGAAAGTAGAGAAAATCTTGACAGAAAATGGCAAGGCTAGTGTGGAGACTGAATTTGGGAGAGGGGGTGAGCCAAGAGCTGAGACGAGGAAAGTCACCTCACAGGCAAGGCCGTGGGGTTCATGACAACTAATGAGGTAGGGACTTTTTTCTTCTAAGGAGGAATAAAGAAACTGTTTCTGTTTAACTTGGTGGGAGGAAGGAAAATAGGCTGAGGGGCAGGAGAGGGATACAATTTCCTGCTGGCTCAAGAACTGAAATGATGCGAAGAGAAAAAACAACGCTGCTTCCTCTGTTTTCTGCCCTTGGGATACGGATTTCGGCTGTGAATGGAATATGATGCTTATCTTTATATTGATTTTTCTTGGTCCAAAATTCAGAATCAAAATAAGACCAAACCGGGCTCCAGTGGATGAAATTTGGTTGTGTAACTTTGCAGAGAACAGGACACAGTTATAATGGATGAAGGGATACACTCTAGATCCTCCTTTAACCGGAGACGTGAACACTCTCTGGGAGTCTGAACACTCTTCAGATAGAGCTGGTTTGCCAGCGACAGAGGTGGGTCTTGTGGAAGCTGAGTTTTTCTCTCAACAGATACTCAAAATTAAGAAAGTCAGGCCCTCCTAGGGTGACATTAACATTTGGCAGAGTCATCCATAAAAGCACCTCACTGAACGCTTTTCATAAATGTTAGGGCCAGTGAATCTTGTTATTTACCGGGGTTACACGAGGGGACATTTGGGGGCAGGATGTGCATATGGCCTGTTTTCTTAAACTAGACTGAAACTCCTGAATCCCTTGAGTAAACTCATTTGATTGGGCCAAATGTCTTTATTTTCAGACTGCTGTAGTCTGAGAGGGGTGTCAAAAGACCGAAAGGGATTCGGTGACTTCTTTGATGGGCATGAGAATGACACTAACATTCAGTCTGAGTCCAGCCAGTCTCTGCATGTCATGCTCTTCAGACCTGCGAGTCTCGCATGCATGGAGTCCACCAACAATGGCAAAACTGTGACAAAAAACGTGTTGGTTGCATCTATACTGAACATACACAAATATTTTCCTTATCGTTATTCCTGAAACAACGCAGTATGACAAATATTTATATAGCGGTTACCTTGAATTAGGTATTATAAGGAAAACAGAGATGATTTAAAGTATTCAGGAGGACGTTCACAAGTTTTATGGAAACACTAAGCCATTTTATATGAGGACCTTCAACGGCTGAGCATTCTGGTATCTGCAGGCAGTGGAGGTGGAGTGGGTCAGGAGACTCTCCTCTGCAGGTAGCGAGGGTGAGTGTATATCGTTTGTGGGAAAGCTAAACCTCAAGTAATTTTACAGACAGAGAAAAAGTGGAATATAATAAGCAGTGGACATCTCCATGACCACAGAAAAACCATCTTCCCTTTTTCTCTTTTTATCAGAATTCCAATTTTTTTTTTTTTCAGGTTATCCACTCTTTGTCCATATGGCCTGTCTGGGGGAAGATGAGTCCCCCTGAGCACCAGGGGCAGTTTTCATGCTATGAAAAACCAAGACTGAAGTGAACTTTTATAATGATGAAAGCTGAGCAGGATCCTATGGCACCCTGCAGAAGTCCAGGTGGAAGGTGGCTAAGAGTCCAGGTGGATCTTGGGGCATATTCATCCAACTTCTCCTCGGTGTTCAGAGCAAACATAGAGCTCAGGACCAGAGAGGGGAAGCCCAAAGAAGGAAGTGAGTCTGTCTAACACCAGAGACTGGATTGGTACCTGCATCATTTTATTCAACCAGTGTTATTTTGGCACAAGACCTGGTAAGGTCTCTGTCATGTGATATTACAGGGATGATGGTGACAATGATAGTGGAGAGATGGCAACGATAATGACAGCTAAGTTCACTGAAGATTTTCTACGGACCAGAAACTTCACAGTACACTCTAGTGAGTTAACTTATTTAAAATCACGCAAAAGGTGGATACAGAGGGTACTGTTATTACCTCTGTTTAACCGATGGGGAAATTGAGAAAGGAGTTAAGTAACTTCCACCCAAACCAAAAGTGGAGGAGCTGGGATTTGAACTCTCACAAGCTGGCTTCAAAGTTCCTGCTCTCACATTTTAGGTTGTAGTGCTTCTGTTTCAGGCTTCTGTCATCTTCACTGGCTTCCAGTCCTCAATGAGTCCTTTCTGGCTCTGTGAAGGTATTAGTCGTATGTAACTCTATCTGTCTCTCTCCTTTTCCTTCTTTTTTCTCTCTCCCTCTATCTTTCTCATAAAGGAAAAAAAAAATGTAAATGTTATGAAAATATTTGATATACTGTATTAGTTTTAATTTTGATTGCTTTTTTTGGAGGAGAAGGGAGGGCGTGGCTGTTCCCCCTGCGAGGGTTGTGATTTCTCACTTTGCCTCTCTCTGGCAAGTACACACGCCCTGTAACCAAAACTAACTAACTAAATAAATAAATAGCAACAAAACTGCTCTAAAAAAATTAAGTCTATAAAAGGAAACAAAAGAAACACAGAAGTTATTCTGAAAGAAGGGGAAAAGATCCCTAGAAGGTGGTAAAGAGTGGGGGTTAGGAGCCAAAACCCTCTCAGGGTCTTGCCCAGGGTGTCCGTCGTGGGTGGGCTTTGGCACCATCATGGGGCACTTGTGGCCACAAGCCCCAGACTTGCAAACCAGAGCTGAGCTTACTGACTGAAGCCGAGAGTCAGGAATGTCTGTCCTGCCTGCAGAACAGGCCTGGAAAGCTCTGCCCAGAA